>NC_064759.1:4002500-4005000 GCF_011397635.1 Epinephelus fuscoguttatus
CATTTAGAGCTTTATAAGTTAACAGTAGGATTTTAAATTCAATTCTGGATTTTACAGGGAGCCAGTGCAGAGAAGCTAAAACAGGAGAAATATGATCTTGTTTCTTAGTTCCTGTTAGTACACGTGCTGCTGCATTCTGAATTAGCTGCAGAGTTTTTAAGGACTTACTAGAGCTACCTGATAACAGAGAGTTACAGTAATCCAGCCTAGAGGTAACAAAAGCGTGGACCAATTTTTCTGCATCTTTTCGGGTCAGGATAGGCCTAATTTTCGCAATATTACGCAGATGAAAAAATGCAGTCCGTGAGGTTTGTTTTAAATGAGAATTAAAAGACAAATCTTGATCAAATATTACTCCGAGGTTTCTTACGGTAGTGCTAGAGGCCAGAGCAATGCCATCAAGAGAAACTATGTCATCAGATAAAGAGTCTCTGAGTTGTTTGGGGCCAAGAACAATAACTTCAGTTTTGTCTGAATTTAACATCAGGAAATTGGTGCTCATCCAAGTTTTTATGTCTTTAAGGCAGTTATGGAGTTTAGTTAATTGATTACTTTCTTCTGGCTTCATCGATAAATACAACTGTGTATCATCCGCATAACAATGGAAATTTATAGAGTGATTTCTAATGATGTTACCTAAAGGAAGCATATATAGAGTAAATAGGATTGGTCCGAGCACAGAACCTTGCGGAACTCCAAAACAAACTTTGGTACGTAATGACGATTCATTATGAGCGTGAACAAACTGAAAACGATCAGATAAATAAGATTTAAACCAGCTTAGTGCAGAACCTTTTAGGCCAATTAAGTGATCCAGTCTCTGCAGTAGAATTTGTTGGTCAATTGTGTCAAACGCCGCACTAAGATCTAATAAAACAAGTACAGAGACAAGTCCTTTGTCCGAAGCAATCAGAAGGTCATTTGTAATTTTAACTAGTGCTGTCTCAGTGCTATGATGCACTCTAAATCCTGACTGAAATTCCTCAAATAAATTATTATCCTGGAGAAAATCACACAGCTACTTTCTCAAGGATCTTTGACATAAAGGGAAGATTAGATATTGGTCTATAGTTGGCTAACACCTCTGGATCCAGGGTGGGCTTTTTTAGTAGAGGTTTAATTACAGCTACCTTAAAAGACTGTGGTACATAGCCTGTTAATAAGGATATATTGATAGATTGTGTTGCTAAATTCCTAAATGTCTTCCAATTCTTCTGCTTGTTGCTCAGAATTGCCTAAAAATGCCCAGACCTGACCCATCGCTACGCAGCAGCTATAATTAGACTTGTCTTTATTGAAGAAAAGCTGCTGACAAAGTTCTGCTAATTCTGTAATAAACATATTTAATTTTCTGTAGATTCTTCAAAATAAAAGTCCCCTGTTATTTTGTTTTGTAAAAACTTTTATTGTGAAGCAGCAAAATAAAGAAATGTTGAGTTTTCGAGCAGCAACTTCACACAACTTCTAATCTGGCTGATAGTGAACATGAAACAGTAAAATAAAGCAGATATCTAAAGTAACAACAGGACGCAGGAGAGAAACTAAACTCCAAACCACAGAGATTCAGTTAGAAGCTACAGACGTACTGAGAGCTGAACACACAGAGACTTTCAAAAGCTTCTTTCTCTCTGGTCCATGCAGACAGAGGGGAGGAGAGTCTCGCAACACACACGGCTTTTTTCAGAAGGGGGTTGGCTGCGGTCAGCGAGACGTCACTGCTCCCCGCTTGAGGGTGGCTCTGCTTTTGGACCTACCATCTCCAGCATGGCGTGTCTAAACTGACAATGGAAACAAAATGACTTCACTCAGCGCAACCAAGTGTGACAATGGAAAAAGGGTGTTTTAAGTGACCTGTTGCTGTTTTTCCAGCAGGGACAGTGTCACAGAGAGCAGCTGTTTGTTTACCAAGACATCGCTGTTTTTCCAGATGGGATTGTGCCAAACTTCTCCACCATTTTAAGCCAAAACATGATCTTTTTCCAAACCAAAACCAAGTGGTTCATGTGCTTAAACATAACCACAAACATAAAGTTTCACCCTATCTGCTCCAGAATAATGTACAAATGTGACATAATCATGGTTTGCAGAAATGGTTGCAGAATTGCAGAGGATGTTGTGAATAGAGTCATACTCACATTTGTGCTGTTTATGATTTCAACAGTTAATATTTGAAGTCAGAGCTCAAGTTTGTCCTTCAGAGATCACGACACTGACTGTTTAAACTGTCAGGAGGAGGACATTTCACATTAAACCAAAAGAAAGATCATAAATGACATGAAATGAATTACATAACAAAAAAACAAAACAGGGACTACTTGAATATAATTCATATTGTGAGGTTATGATGGTCTTAAACACAGCACGAAGCTTAATATGTTCTTTGTCCTTAAAGAGAAAACATTCATATGAACCTGTTGGGTCTGAAGTGAGAATAATGAAACAGTGTTCCTCCTGCCGTCAGTCGAATCCTCTAAATATTCAGTCCATGTTTGCAGAAGCA
>NC_064759.1:4307500-4562500 GCF_011397635.1 Epinephelus fuscoguttatus
ATTAAAAGCTTTGTTTGCTCATATAATTAATGAGTTTTTGCTCTTAGCTTCTGAAAAATGTTTATTGTACTTCTATCTTTGCAAGCACTTACGTCTTGTTTGTTTGTTTGTTTTGAGCAGTTTTCCTTTGGAGGAGATATTGGGACTATTATGATAATATCTTACGTAATAATTATCCTCGTTTCGCAGCCCATATTACACACACAAACCTGACATTTCAGAATAAGAGAGTGCATGAACTGTTGGGCAGAATCTGATGTCTCAGTGTAGCTGAACTGTCATTTAACCTGAGGTTCGGTCTGTTATTACTCTGATTATTACCCTGGATCTGCCCCCACATCTCTGTGGTTTCTAATCTGTTTAAAAGCCTGATTTTCTTTCCCCTCTGAGGGCTCCTGAGAGTGTTTATGTGATCGGACATGGTTGTGATGAGCAGAGAAAAATGGTTTTCACTGTTCCTGCGTACCAGAGGTCAGTCTGAGAAAGTATGAAAACAGGTCCTGAAAGGTTTGTCAACAGGACAGTGTTACGGGAAAACAGATATCAGCAGCCTATTAACACCACCAAAGTTATTTAAGTTTATTATTTTGTGGGGGATGTCCTAGACAGGCAACTTTTTGGCCTCCATTGAAATTCATCTTTTAGTGATGCTCTCTCCAAGATCTTATTTGTATTAGACTAAAAATAAAGTAAAATGTTTGCAGTTCTCTAAATGATTGTTTAATTTCATGCCTGTTAACCAAGGTGTTCTACTCAAGGCTTGTTTTGTTCATAAACTCAACATGAAGCAGGTCTGTTTACTTTTGAAATGACTGACAAGATTCATCTTCAACTAATCATTGCCGTTATTTAAGTCTCATTATCGTGGACTCACAGAAGTTTTTCCCCTTACATCATAGAACATTTATCTAAGTCTGTCTCATCAGGAAGTCGTTCCTCTGGAGAAAAGTTTTCCAAGTTGTAAACACTTACTGTCTTGCACAGTAACGTCTGTGTTGCTGCACAGGAAGTGCTGTTTTTTTCAGCGTTTTTCCGATTTAACAGAAGAACTGGGTAGTTTGCCATAATTAAGCAGTAGATAATTAAACCAAAATACCAAATATCATAGGAACGGGTCACTAAGAAAACTACAGAACTTAATTAAAAGAAAATAAATGAGTTAATCAAGGACATTACTTAAGCGCTGTACTTCTGTACACAATTGAGGTACTTGTACTTTTATTGATGATGTGAATTTTCTGCTACTTTATACTTCCACTTCACTACTTCTCACAGGAGATAACTTCAGTTACTTAGCAGGTTTGGATATATAGTACAAAATATATTCAATAATTAAAAATATGTTAATATAAGGTAAAACTACTTTTGCTACTCTAAATATATTTTGATGTAAATACTTTTGTACTTTTACTCTAATTGTGAATGCAAGAACTTAACTTGTGACAGTTAGAGACATCAGTTTTGGTAAATTTTGCTTTCGATAGCCTGACACTTAATAATCGGTGGTTAACTGGTTAATTTTTAAGAAACTCAAACAAAAACGCAAAATGAGGTTAAATACAAGTACAGTTGCAGCAATATACTGATTTTAAGTCAGACCAAGTTGATTATCATACCATGTGCATTTGCGTATCCACGATATTGGGGAAAAAAATGCAACTGGACGAAGAAATTGGTCTTTATTTTAGTTATATTCAAAGAGGAAACTTTTTACACAAACTTACATTGACAAAATGGTTTCAGGTTTCAGTTACAGTAATAAAATGTTTGCTCAAAATCTTATACAGTTGCAACTCTAAATACAAGAGCCATTTCTTTTCAGTCTGGTGCTCCATTGGCTCAGTGAGCTTTAGCCCTGCATTTCAAAGCACTATCCATTTAGACGTGGTGAAATTTTAATGTTTTGTAAATTGCTTTGCCTTTCATTTTATTACCTGTTGGTGTTGCTGACAGACGGCCGGCTAGCCGCGTGAACATGTGAACAGTTAGTACCCACTTCCCACCCTCTGGTTTCCACTGGTTAGCTAATTTTAGCCTTGACTGCTTTACACTTAGCACCACCTAGGTCAGGTGGGTGCTAAGTTGGCTTTTGGCGCCACTCACTCTCAATTACAGCTGGTAACGCCAGCCTGTTGACAGGAAAGCGTTGCTGCGGAAACATGGTGGCCACCCTATGGTTTCCTCCCACGTTGCCCTGGTGAATAAGTGGCTTTATTTTTAGCCACAAAACCACTTTAGCACTATTAATTATGTTAGCATGCTCCACTAGCTGTGCATACAATGCTAATAGTGTCAACAGAGCTATCAGTGATTACTTAATTAACGATGCTAACAGGGGTTTGCGGCTCGAAATTGAGCTGATTAATCACCGGGGTGACCTTGGGGGTAGACTAGAGGGTACACAGTGTCTCCACAGCAAAGCTGTTAGGTTGGGACGATGTCAAATGAGCGATGCTGCTAGTGGAGAGCCAGTGGAGACCAGAGAGTGGGCAGTGGGCATTCTCAGCATATAGCCGACTGTGTGTCTCCCATCAGAACCCTGGTGGTGCACAGTGCAGTAAACTAAAGAGTAGAGGAGTTAACCTATAAACCAACATGCGTAACTGGTCAAAAATACTCTCAGCGGTTAACTGGACCCTAAACACAGTACTCCTACACTGCTATTTCTACTTTTACATAAGTAAAAGACCTGAGTACCTCTTACACCAGTGTGCAGAGCAGTGTAGAGTTATTGGATATCTGTTACTTGCAAGTTCCCAGACCTGCTTAAAGCTTGAAATCCTCTAATAATTTAAATACTTTTTACCTTCCACAGTGGGAAGTAACCACCAGCCTCCAGGCAGATACTGGAAAATCAAATGCTTCATGCTGGCCTGCTGCAGGAAAGTTTTATCAGTGTTTATAAAAGATAATGTTAGTCAATCTGAAACTGGATGGATGATAAGATCTGTAGTTAGTGACCAAAGTGCACTGACAGGGTAACTGCTGGGCTGCACTTACTGTAAGCAACACTAAATATAGTGCTGGTAATCCTAGTAGTAGGACTAATATCAAGCAGTAAGTGTCGTAACTTTCATTTCGACACCAGATTTGTGTGTCTGGTGTCATTTGTTGTGTAACGGCCTGGTAATCTGTTTTTTTTTAAAAAGTACTGTTCCAGGTAGGATAACAGGTAGGCCCATTGGTTCAGTTTACACACTGTCACCTCTCACAACAGATTAACCTCCAATCCTTTTATCTGTGCTCATACTCACACACCGGCTGTGTGTAATCCTGCGTATAGACTGACAGGATGGTGTTGACATGTTGCAGCAAGGAGAATCTCTCTCATCAAGGACTGTCCCGTTTCATTTCAGTCACACTGAGCGTGCATATCCAAAATTACCTGACATAGTGTGAAAGGTAATCCCCTCACAGTGCAGTAATGTTCTTTATTCCTCTTTCACGCAAGAGCAGCAACTCTGGGAAAACCTGTTTGTAGCCACGCTAGCAGTGTAGCTTTAATGGTGTGAGTCAATAAGAGGCTGTCATCCAAAGAATAAATAGCACATAACAAGTCCATAATGAGAACACATTTTAATACCAGACGTAAATAACCAGTGGATCGGATGTCACATATCCAGATCACATTTCACATATTAATAACGTGTAAACTGGGTCTTTGTCTTGGTATGAACAAGTTATTATTACCTGAACCTGCTCTGCAGGTCGATTTTATATGCTTCTGCGCTGGCAGTAGCTGTGGTCAAAGGCATTGTGTTTTCAGGTTGTCTGTTCGTCAGTCCCATTTTTCTGAGTGCAATATCTCAAAAAGACCTTGAGGGAGTTTCCCTTAAATTTGGCACAAACGTCCACTTGCACTCAAGAATGAACTGATTAGAATTTGGTGGTCAAAGGTCACAGTCAGTGTGACCTTATAAAACATGTCTTTAGCTGTAACTCAAGAGTTCAGATGCTAATTATGACACAATTTCACACAAATGTCTAACAGGATAAAATGATGAAATTATGACACCGTATATCCAAAAGGTCAAAGGTCAGCTTCTCTGTGACATCATAATGTTCTGCAAAAACACTTTTCTGGCCATTACTTACATCATATCTCAGGAACAGAAGGGGAGACATTTGGTCAGATACTGAATTGATGACACTGATCTTGGGTGTGTGCCAATTGTATAGATCTCCGACGAAGTATACATTAGATGTTGAACAAGTTTCTCTGACTTAAACTTTTTTGTTAGGACATTATTGCAGTGGAAACCACTTTAAGTGCTCAGGGTTGTAGTGATCTTCTTATATGGATCAAAAAGCTTGAGACAGAATCTTTCCTTTACAAATAAAGTAATCAAGTAGTCCGCTTACAGTGTCCATTTTGGGTCTTTTCATGCGTGATAACATGAAAAAAACCTTCAAAGCTACAATAATTCCTTTTCTGTTTTCACTCCCATGCTACTTTGCCTCGCTGTAATCATCTCCTTCCAGTTGGTGAACTGAGGATAGTGCTGCTTACACACTGGAAAGAAAAAGTAATTTTCTCTTAATGAAAAATGTATTGTCCTCAAAGGTTATGGCTGCTAGTGATGGAGATGGAAAACAAATGTGCACAGGAAGAGCACCTGTGGCTGAAGCTGCAGTCATCAGGCGGATTGATAATTCTGGATCCCTTAATACCCCTGAAATGAAAAAGCTGTAGTGTTGTTTTGAAACACAACTCAGCCAAAAGCGAAGGTGTCGGTTTCATTACAAAGAAATATTTTCTAAATGTGTCAGTAAAATCTGTCATATATGTGTGATCAGTAGAGTGTGCCAGTAAACCCGGAACTCTGTTAGCGCTTTTAGCACTTCCGGTTCTCTCGTCTAAAAGTCAACACGTTTTTTGAATGGGATTTTTTTTAAAATGCCTCAAATAAGGTCTGTGGTTAACAAAAGCTTAAGCGAGTTTCAGGTTTTGTTCTACGACATAAAACACGTCAGTAAATACTCTACTTGTGAATTTTGAAGCTTTTACGTGTCGTAAAAAAGGCGGTTGCTAACAAGCTGCTCAATACGACTACAAACCCTGTCGGGGACATTAAACATCATCACCCCAAACAGGCGAGAGTGCTGGCAGTCCGCCACTACAGCTTCTTATTTAGCTTAAACAGTCCGATTTCCTCATTATACAATGTTTTTAAAATAAAGCGGCTGAAATCAGTTGAAAGCTTAGTGGCGGTGACGTCAAGAGCCATGCAACCGTGGAGTAGTCATATAGTCCGTTAAAGCCTAACGTTAGCTTTTTATTTCTGGCGATCGCCTTTAAGGCCCATTTATGCTCCCTTTACGTACGAAAATGTATACGTCCATTTCAAATGATGTTACCGTCACTGCCCACATACTTCCATGCGTCCTTTACGTTGGCATGGATGTTAACCAATATATCCACCAGGGGGCAGCCCAGAGTCAAAAGTTTATTACAACAACAAACTCAAAAACAAACATGCCGACTGTGGAGGAGATATTGATAATGTACCTCTTGCATAAAAGACATAAACAGAAGGACCCCAGTCGGAGGGCGCGAGGGTCGGCCCTGGGAGCGGAGCGGAGCCCGCCCGCCCGCTCGGCGAGACGAGCCTCAGGGGTATGTGCGGGGCTGGGAGGGCGGGCGTGCTCCCTCTTTGAAACTGGAGCGGGCAGCGGGAGGTCGGACGCTCCCAGAGAGGGGAGAGGGAGAAATATGACAAAATAAGATGAAAAGGGAAAAACCTGTCTCCCTCTTTTATTTTATTTTCAGCGTTTCAGGCGAAAAAGTTCCGCCATTGTTATTTCTTCTTCGTGTCTCACTAGAGCTACGTATCGGGTAGTGACAGCAACACTGCCCCCACGGTTTCCGGTGGTACTGCTCCGTTTGGCCTGTATCCGTAAGCTTTATGGAAACATGCAGAAATACGGACGAAATGAACGTGGAGCACGGACAGAAGGCTCCGTCGGTGTCCGGATCCGTATTTAACGTTGTAACCTGTAAGTATCATAAACTTGTGTTAGCCACAGAGCTTATTTTCTGACATAATCCAAAACGCAATGCAAAAATCACATTCACTTTCACTTTCTCTTCCGGGAACCAGCGCGATGCTAAACTTCCGGGTTTTGACGTCAGCCCTGGCGCACTCTATATGACCCAGACTGACATGATAATTATAACCAGTTTCTTACTGTGTGTGTTCAGCAGAACGTTTTGTAGATCGATAGATAGATAGATACTTTATTACTTTAGTACTGTATTTGCTAAAGTTGGAAAAGAGTTGATTAAAAAAGTATATCCTTACATTTCACCAGTGTAAACAGACACACTCCGGTATTGTAGGCGCAGTACAAGATGGCGCAAGGTGATCATAAACGTCACAGTCAGTGAGTGACAGACTTTCACGTTCATAGGGCTGACCCCGACTTTTCTGCGGTCCAACCAAAAAACAGACGGCTCTTCTCTCTTCCTCTTTGGCAGTTTAAGCAGCACCTTTACTGATGCACTGTGCTGATTACAATGGCACCATTACTTCAGTTTAATGCTGCAATTGCATTTACACATCACAGAAATCCACCAAGTGCAATGCTTGTTAGGAAATAGTTTTAATGAAGACACCTGTTAGGGTTTTGTTGAGAGTTGGAGGCAGGACAACATTTCACGGAAGCAGCTGCCTTGTACTTCTCTATGATGGAAATATCCTGAGCAAATATTGCAGTGTCAAGTGTAAAGCTGATGCAGACCTGTCTACATAGATCCA
Source organism: Epinephelus fuscoguttatus (assembly GCF_011397635.1). Taxonomy (NCBI): domain Eukaryota; kingdom Metazoa; phylum Chordata; class Actinopteri; order Perciformes; family Serranidae; genus Epinephelus; species Epinephelus fuscoguttatus. Next base: position 4,314,259 of record NC_064759.1, read on the forward strand.
GGGTTGCACATATTTATAGATAATGACATTTTGTCAAGAACAGGTTGTGTTACATTCTGTAGGCTCATCCAAGACAGTGCAGCAGCTCCAGCACAGAAACATACCAGCAGGGAAGGCAGGGACAATGACACTGCCTCAGCCTCGACACCATCTGCCCTCACATCACCCCCTCAGGATAAATGGCTGCCCTTGTTGTTTGCGGTTTCTGTTTACAGCCCAGAGAAACGCTCTTTCTCTCTTGACTCCCCGTCTTTGTCATCATGGCTCGCTCCCTTTAGCGACTGACTCATTGCTTCCCTTTCGCCCCAGTGTGGTACCGCAAGAGTTGAAAACCCTGCATCCTCTTTTTGTTTATGGGTAACTAGTTCACCAGTGCGCCTTCACAAATATCTTGGACATCTTTCCTGTAAACAAAAACAGACTTCCCAGATTGAACTGTCCCTGTTGTCATTAAGCTGGTTAGGTTTTCTCTGGGTCAAACAGGTCTGTGGCTTTTCCCCTCCCTTTTCCAGTTAGCATGTTGAGGTCATTAGCTGCAGAATTTCCAGGTGTCTGCAAGACAAAGTTAAGGACTTTTCATGACAACTAGAACAATTATGAAGGGGGAAAATTGTTGCTTTGACAGTCAGAATTTTAAGTTTAACAGCTGTGAAGTTGGCATGGGTTTATATTTGACACAATGGGTTTACATACTGTAAATACCTGCAGGGTTTTTCTTATAGTTCAGTGTCAGACATGTTGCATTTTTATCACCAACGCATCACCACACTGATATCTTACATTATCAGGCTGTGTTGTGCTTTAATTATATTTGCCACAAAAACTTTATTGATATTCTTTCATTGACTTTGTCACATAAAAGGATGATGAGTCACATTTAGGTACCTTTTATTTCTCCTAGCCTTATTACTCTAAAGAGACTACAGCCACGTTGTCGGGGTGTAAACCACCAGTTTCATCACAATATGATATTTGCTGATATTACAAAATCTGCCACGATATGATATGACTTCGTTTTGATGTGATTTAGGGGCCTGCGATCGATATGAGATGATATTATCTGCCCATTTAACACAGTCTGTTACAGAAGAAGCTGCCACATCTTTCTTTTTTGCTTTTAGCCGTAGAAGATAAAAACAATACATGAATAATGGAAGTAATAGTAACTGCTTAAGGGCAGTAAAGTTTATGTTATACTGACTCCACTCGCAGACCTATAACAGCACGTGGGATACCTTCAGGGCTTTCAGTCAGAGGAAACTTTGTGCAAGAAATCTTTTCATTTTAACCCAACACATGATCTGCTCCCTAAAACTTAAGGAATATCTGGCTTAAAGCCTTGAAGGCAAACTTCTCCCAGCAGCCACAAAACATGGACTAACACCAAGTATCAAATTCAGCTCAGTAATAAAAAAAATTGTTTTTTGCTAGTCACCTTTATTAGTTAAAGCATGTTGACACTGCATAAATTAGCCTAGTGGCTAGCAGACTCTAATACTGTTATTGTTTTTTAACTCACCATAGGTTTATGTCACTGATTCTCCCGACAGAACAGCTCGGTTGAATTTCAGCCTGCGTGCACGTTTGCTCAGCCTGACATTGTTGAAACAGAGCAGCTAATGTTGCTGTAGTGAGAGGTTAGCGTAGCGAGGTGCTGGCCACGCAGGTAGCGTTAAGTCGAGTTTTATTTCGTAACGGCATTGTTTCCCTACGGCACGTGCTCTGTCAGTTGACTCATATTTTCTCAGAAATCCAAAATATTTCCACTCTGCTGATTTAATCTCGAGTATATAACGTTATCCTCATCGTCTTTCTCTTGACTGCTTGCCATCTGCCTGCTGCTGTTTGACAGTGATGCAGACTTTCAAAATAAAGGCATATCCTAAAGATGATGATATGGATTGATGTTTTCACTTTGCATCGATGACATTGGATCACTGATCATTTAGGTGATACATCAATCCAGAGTTTTTGCATTGTTTGATTCACAGTTACAGAGAGTGGTAATTCTTATAATCAGAGGGTTTGCAGTGGAAATGTTGTTATTAGATGTTGCTAACCAGGAGTTGTCTTAAATCTGAAGACGTGCAGACCTCCAGATACCTTGGATCTGTTGCGATGAAAATTTGACAGATCATCTTTGTCCCTAGATGCTTTTGAGACATTGAATAACTTTAACAAAAACTTGCACTTGAAGGAATAGAGTCACAAAGTTTGTGTCTTTTTATTGAGTCATGTTAATGATGTCCGTCCCTTCCTCTCAAGGACAATGGCTGTGGCCAACAAAAACTCACTTGTGCCCTCCTCCACCTGTTGTTGTGTGAAATATTTGTCTCACCTGTTACAGAGAACAAAGTGCCGTATTTCCTTTTTGTTTCTTTATTTAATCAGATTCCGTCCCGGCAGTGAGTGAGTGGACCTTGTAAGCTGAGAGAGCGGACAGCACTCCTTATGAATTAATCATTGGGCTCATCTAAAGCCACTGCTGTCCCTGTAACCCAAGGTAGCAGAGCCGCTCGCCTCAACGTCATTGGCATTCAGGACCACAAACTCCAGCTGAGCATTACCAAAAGTAACCAAGCTGTTCTCTGTCTGACTTTCTCTCTTATTTCCGTGCAGCACTTTCTTATCATTTGTACTTGATGGAGTCAGGGTAGTTGTTTGTGGCAGTGGATTCAAGCGGTTCAGTACCTGCAGTACAAAAAGACTAATGGATGAGAGTTGGCTGTGTTTGAGCTTTTAAATCGATGTGCATGCTGGGAGCAGATTATTTCAGCCTGATGTTACCTATAGAGACCTATACTTGACGTTTTACAACTGATAAGTCATTTAGGTCGTTTATCAAGAAAAAATGCTAAATATTCTTTGATTCCAGCCTTTTCTGTCTATTTTACATCGTTGTAAAATTAATGTCTTTGAGTTTTGGATCATCAGTCAGACAAAACAGGACATTTGAAATTTCACCTTAGTCTCTTGGTGATTGTTGGAGGCATTTTTCATTATATTATGTCATTATATTGACTGAAGAAAGTCATAGTTTGATTAAAGCATCAATTTACAGGTGCTACTGTTCCTTATAATTATTTGTGAAGTTTCCTGGAGTGTTACTTGACACTTAATATGCATACAATAGACGCGGTTCTCAGTCGGCACACTTTTAATGAACAATTTGAATACATGTAACTGCCTGATCTCTCCGCTGCCATTTTGGCCACATAATTTATCTCAAGGGACTTCCGGGCTTAAAAAATGTAGTAGAAATGTGCAGTGTGTATACAAGCAAACATACAGTTCACCATGGAAAAACAAATACTTGATTTGTTTTAAATAAGTTGTATAAAAATCAGTAGCTGCTTTTAAATGCATCCCAACTAATTTATCTAGAATTACAGCCTCAAAACGTTTCTCTGTTTCCACTTTAATTAACACTAATTTAGATTATCATGAAATAACAGATGTGTAAATGTCTGTTTGTTAGTTGCACTGCTGCAGTTGACCCTTCAGACACTGAACCCTGGGCACATCTGCAACTCCTCCAGGACTAATTTGGTGATCATGTGTGTGACACATGAAATATTTGGCTCTGACCTGGCTCAGTTTCGTCTACATCTGTCCGTCTGGATGATTGAGTGCTTTTTCAGATGATAGAGCAGCTGGTAGAGGTTAGCTCCACAGAGGGTGGAGCATCACTCTCCAGCTGGCTGACAAACCCAACCTGTCCCAAAGGCAGGAAACTGACACCAACTGCCAACCTAATACTAATAAATAATTGCTTCTGACCATTCACATTTGAACGAGTATCGATTAAGGTACCTCGAATTTTGTACCAGTACCCAAGGAACCTTTTTTCGGTATTTCACTGTCTATAGGCTGATAATTTAAATGAAGTTTTTGAACAAGCTGCAGCCAACGAGGGATTCTTCTCTTTCTAATCACATATAGAGCTGAGTCTGTCTGTCTGTCTGTCTGTCTGTCTGCTTCCTTATATGTGGAAACAGTTTGTAATTTAAAAGAACAGTCACAAACAGCAGTGATACCTGACTATTTCTAAAATAAAAAAAGAAAAGAAAACAGACCAGATAGACTGCAAATATATGTGGTGCAGTAATTGTTTCAGCTCCCTTGGAAGTCAGCGGAGCTGCGTAGCCGGCTTCCTAGGTTCAGGGCACTTTGGTGCTTTCTTTCTCTGCAGAGCTCTGTTGTCTCTGCCACAAAGTGCCCCAGAGCCAAAGTACCGGCTATGGAGTTCTGCTGGTGGCTTCCCAGATTTACGGCGCTTCACATTGCTCCTGCCCCATGTCTGAGCCTAACATTCTCACCCAGGTGCAGTCTAAAGCCTCTTACAGACTGTGAGATATTTTAGCAATCTTATGAGTTAAGTTTAAGCTACACTGTGCGATGTGGATCTAATAAACTTGGGTACGACATCAGGTTTGATGTATGCAGACTGTACGATGACAGCGCCTATTGAATCGCAGGCTACGACATACAATCCGATAGCTTCCCATACTGAGTGTGCACGGATACTGCACGGTTTATTGCTTCTCCAACTGTGAAGCTCAACGTAGAGGGTCACTGTGCGAAATAACCTTAAATTTTGTGGGAATTATACACTGCGGTGTGTGTTCGCTGCTATTTCTTTCAACGCTTCGTCCTTCTTTATACAATCACACATTTCTTTTAGCGTGTTTTGCCTCCATGGTGGGCTGCTGTCCGTCTGTCTGTTTGGGTTTAGTGCTGATCAGTGCATCATTTCATGCTGCATTTCTGTTGGTTGGTTTGTCGGCAAAGCTGATAACAGCAGTCACACAGTGAGATGGTCATCCCAAATTTCTGACACTGTCAGAATTTTATCCCAGGCTGTCTTTGGTCACAGACGGTGACAACGGCCATCCTTGAACCTCTCTCACTGTGCGACGTAGGACCACTGGTTTCTTTGACGTTGGTCATCTTTTGTCAGGGACAGCCCAAAATCGCACAGTGTATATGGGGCCTTGGGAACCAAAATTTGGCACAGATTCATTTAACGCGAATTTTGCGCGGTAGTACAGATGGAATTCAGTTAGTACCCTTATAAGTACAGAGTTTGGTGCCCAACCCTGTTACTGTGGACATTTACCTGGATGCTAATCATTAGATTGTCGGATGATCAAAGCTATAACCCACTTACAGATTTTAGCTTTAGATATTATACCTGATTACCTCATTCAAAGTAAGTAGAACCCATTTAATACAGTCTGTCTACAAATCTGAAATCTGCGGCTCCCCTCAGCTTTACATTGTTTATCTGTCTGGCCACAGCTTATCTGTTTTCTGTTCACTGCGCTCTAATGGCGTCATTTTCAGAGAAAAAATATAAAAAAGACACCACGCTCTACCTGCTGAGCAGCAGACAGACATAATTAATGACTAGCTGGTGAACACAGTGGAACATTTATTTAACAACTAAAGAGACAGATGTCGCCCTATAGAACAGCGCACTATTGAAGCAGAAAGTCATGTTGTCCTGCATTTTAAATCCCACAGATACCGACGTAATCGTCTTCCCATCTTGAGATAATGGCTCCATTTCCCAAAGCTGTTATCTCAAGAACTCAGAGGATCGGCAGGGAAATTACATGAATACCTGGCATTTATATGCCATCATGTATTCATGATTTGACATACGCATTTGATAATTAAACATGATTGAGGGGTGGACACACTTGAAGCTATTGCTGCTGTCAGTGGAAAACAGAATTACATTTTTCTAACTAAGTAGTCTGCATTCAGAGATATTAGAAAGTTACTTTAATTAATGTTAACGTAATTGGAATAATGATTAGGATGGTAATGTGTGTGCATGTGCAAACATAGTGTCAGTATGCTTTTTGTTATATACTGACCAATATGGATGATGTGGCTTTGAAACTCTTCGTTCACTGACACCTTTGGACAGAGAGTTTGCAGTTATAGAAATACAGTGTTCTACTGACTCATCAGGAGTATTGTAGAAAAAGTCTGTCACAGCAGCTCCAGAAGGGAAGTAATACTGGAGAACTAGGAGAACATCCTGATCTCTGGACACCAGCAGCCTTAAGCAAACTGTGTCAAACACACAGGAATTAAATACACTGCAGCAAACCACAGTCAAACTCTGCAGACCTCTGCTGCATGATCGTCCTGTGAAGTCTTTTATGCATCAAACAGTTCATAGTGTTTCTCTATGAACCTCTGAATATTCAGTATAGAGCTGCAGCGAGCAGTCGCTATAAAATTCATCTGCAACAATTTTGATCATTTATTTTTTTAAGTACATTTTTTAAAGCAGAATAAGCCAAAATTCACTGGTTTCAGCTTCTCAAATGTAAATATTTGCAAGATTTTTAACTCTTTTATGATAATAGACCGAATCTTTTTTGGCTTTGGACTTTTGGTCGGAGAAAACAACATTTGAAAATGTCACAGTGGACTCTGAGGACTGCTTTTACACCTGTCCTGTTTCCTGTCAATTTTGTTTGCCCCCTCAGTGCGGGTTGTTTGGGCAGGTGTGAACACAGCAATTGCAACCGGACCGAGACCTTCTTGAAGAGGTGGTCTCAGTCCGATCACAAAGGAACTCTGGTGCAGTTGGTTTGTGGTGAGAAGGTGTTCCGACCTGGATGTGAAGCAACTGCAGTCACATGACACATTGTTTGGGTTAAACATGAGCATGTTACAGTCCTGGAGGATTATTAATGTGCACCTCCTCCTGTATTGCCTTAATATGCACATTCAGCACATCCAATGCATCAAAACATTGTTTTCTAGTTGGAGTCGCGTTTGCCTCGTTTTCAAACTGTATGCTTTGACTAAAATGAACAATGACAGCAATATAGTCCACGATGAGCAGCGCTAAAATCAACCTGTGTAGTTGTCCCTCCATTGTGACATTAGAAAGTGTCACATTTATCTTGCAAGTGTACTCTTCTTCAACGTTTGCTTTACTTCCTGGATTTTTCCCACATGGGAATTCTGACCAATCAAGAGCAGGTTTCTCACACAAGGCATTTGATCTGGTCCTCTTGTAAATGCTGCCGTGAGAACACCAACCAACTCTAGGACTGAAAGCACCCTGAGAGACCAAACAATCAATTAATTTTGAGAAATGAAATCTTTATTGAGAATGTTATTCAAGGTGTCAATTTAAAAGTAATCTCACAGAATAAGGGCACAGCTATATTTACAGAGCCTTCACTCTCCACTAAAGAGCCTTGTCCTGCAGTATAAAGGTACACGGTTAAAACATCCAAACAGCCAATAGAACAATGGCCAAACATCAGTAAGAAGAAAACATTGTATTTGTCAAAAAAGAAAAGGCCTTGTAAGTATTGTTAGTAGTAGCTAGTTCTGAATATAAAAAAGTTCTTGCAGAAACAGTCTCTGTCTTTTAAAGACAAATACTGGTTTTGATAGAACATTAAATTATTTCTTAGGATTATTTCTTTATTAATGTAGAATTCTTGTTCTGTTAAATACATTTATAGCCTGTAATTTATGACAATTTCTAAAAAAAAACCCAAAACACTGGACTGGAACCATGGAACCAGCATGTATAACTACAAATCTGACATCAGCGCTGTATCCAGACTCTTGATTTCATCCCCGCAGATGCTGTCAGGTTTTCGTGGGCCTTTTTAATTGGTCTTCTCACACAGCTTCATGTCAGCAGACTCCCCACCTTCGTCCCTCTGGAATTACTTCCTGTCTTTTGTTTCAGTAAAGCGTGACATGCTGCAGAAAAAGAAAATGATTATGTACCACTTAAAATACTTCCTCACAGTCCATGCGCACTCAAGAAGACGGCCACAAACCAGAGTGAGTTACAGTGATAATAAGGTAGCTCCTTCATTCATCCCATTTGAATTCATTATGGCAGAATGCAGCTTATATTTTTAATCTAAGTTACAAGCTAAGAAAATCTACTATATCATTTCATTGGCACGTTGTATACAGTGCTGAAATAATTTGTTTAATAACCAGTTAGTTAGTTGTCAAAAAATTAACAACAGTTTTGATATAGCTTGATGTTTAAAGTCATTTTTCAAGCTGCTTTTCTTTTTTAAAGTTATTTTTAATCAAAATATTTGGGTTTAGGGCTGTTGGTTGGAAAATAAAAGCATTTTATAGACCAGATAACTCAGTAACTGAAGTAATAATTAGCCAATTGATTGGTAATAAAAAATAATTGTGAGTTGCATCACACATTTTGGTCTGCGACTTATAGCATTTATCTCCAGGTGTCAGTTATTTTCTCAGTTCAAGGTGATTAAGGTGTCTCTTAAGAAGGTAAAATGATCCATTTTTTGAAAATAATTTGTTTCTTATTAATTAAATCTTTTTATTATTGGCCTAATCAACAAACTATGAGTGTTTTTTCCTGCTGTCTTCGCTGACACATTTGTCACAGCAGAGCAGAGAAAGCTCATCTTTATTTGTGTTGTGTTTTCTCTGCATTTTCAGTGTGTTTGATTCCACTCAGTCTCGCTATGATCACTGGGTTCGCAGCCTCCAGCCTGTATTTATGATGCTCTCTCTGCAGAGCCTTTGCTCTCCGTGCCCTCATCTGTCTTCTGATGGGAGCTGGTTGGCCGGTTGCCTTGGCGGTGGGCAGTGAGCCCTCGCTAACAGGGCTGACATGTCAGCAGCCGCTCTGTGCTCTCGGGGGCTTTGAGCAGCAGCAGCTCGCTCCCTGGGTTATTAGTGTGCAGATCACTGGGGAGTCCAGCCCAGGCTGCACTGGCATCTGCCGGCTAATTAGCATTGTTTCTAACTCTGTGGTTTATTTTGAAAAGGGCGAAAACAAGAAATGAGTGTCCAAACACACCTACACTTTGTTTACTATGTGTTACAGTTACAGTAGTTTGGTTCTGTGTATGTTCAAGTGCAGTGCGCCCACTTAGAAACAAACAAGTGCTTGTACACAGAGGTTACATCATGGACTCAGTAGCTTGTTTATTGGATAGACTTTTGGTAAAGTTCACGTTTAGAAGTTACCGTAAATCAGAGTCTAAACTCTGCCTTGGCTTACAGGACTTTGATTGTTTCAGTGAAATTATTAGTAACCAGCTAATTAATTGATGAGCTGGTTGACAGAAAATTAATTGAAAAACAATTTTATAGTTGATTTATTATGACTTCACAAGCAAAAATGCCAAATATTCTCTGGTTCTTTCCAAACTTGAGGCTTTACTTTGTTTTATGTCAAAGTAAACTGAGTATCTTCAGGCAAATCAAGCAACCTGAATACATCTTTTTATGCTCTAAGTAATTTTAATGATTTTTAGAATATATTTATTTATTGTTTTTACTGTTTTCTTACATTTAATAAAACAAACGACTCATTGATTATTTGCGAAACAAGACTAAGAGCCTACAGCCATCTTGTTAGTCATCTAGTTAGTCAGTCTATAAAGCACTTTGGGCATGAAATGTGCCGTGCCTTGCCTACTGTTCCAGCAATCACTTATTCCTTCGTCAAAACAAAAGCACCAAGTTAGATGTTTTTCCCTGTGGTCTCTCTGCAGCTGCTGGCCGGCTGTTTACAGTCCTGTAATGTTATGAGTGTGAGTGTTATGAATATGCGTGATGAGCACGATGCACAATACATCCTCATTGCAGCATCTCCGAATAGGTTTAAACGGAAGAGGAGCGTCTGTATTTTTGATAATATTGAAAATCATACTGTGGGATTTCTAAATAACATTGTGTACCGTAATACCGTGAAACAGCCCAAGCCTAACACTCATTATGGCAATGCTACATGCTGGCGTTCAGCAGGTATAATATTTACCAAAGCACAGCTGAGGCAGTATTTGGTCACAAAACAAATCTCGGAATATCAGCTTTCGGTCTGTCAACACTTTAACCTCTGGGTGTAATAGCTAATATTTCGCGGGTTCTGATGTAGCCAATGGTTATCTGGACCAAGACTTCATCGTCAGTGCACTGGTCACCACATTTTAATGCCAATCCATCCAATAACCAATAGATATTTCTTTTTTTTTTTTTTAAAGATTTGTTTTTATTAACAGATGCTCTTATAGGATATTCATGGTGCACAGTACAGTTTGTTACCATAGGTTAAACTGCATTTACAGAGGAAACATACATAAATGCATAACCTTACAGACACACCATACAAGGATAATTTTTGAGCATCACAAGAGAAAATGAGAAACAAAAAAGAAGAAGGTGAAAGAAAGGAAAAAAAAAAAAAAAAAAAAAAAGGAACTTTTCCCCTCCCACCCCCCACCCTCCTCCCTTGTATGGCTCTCGATTTCCTTTCATTTATAGTATACCTACACAGTTTATACATCCACCCATCTGTACATCTTCATATGTATATGAATCAACATACTACTTGCAACAAATACATCAGTAAGGAAGTTATACAAGAAGAATCTACAGAGGGCTAATTTGAAGCCGGTCCAGGAAGGCTCACACCACCATGGTCAACCAAGTCCAGAGAAGGCAGAATGTCTATGAAGGGGGCCCAGATTTTTCCAAAGGCTGCATGCTTCCCTCTCACATTATATAATATCTTTTCAGGTGTGCAGTAAGACACGAGCTCATTAATCCAGTGTCTCACTGTTGGTGAATTTTCAGATTTCCAGTTAATCAGAATACATTTTTTCACTGCAGTGCTTGCAAGTAAAATAAAATATTTCTTATAGTAGTTCACATTAACAGAGGTTGTGTCCCCCAGAATCCATAGTTTTGGGTCCTGTTCAATTTGAATTCCTATTGTCCTTGAGGTTAGTTCAATGGCACGTTTCCAAAAGTCTTCTATCATTGGGCAACTCCATAGCATGTGTAGAAGATCACCATCGGTCACTTTACATCTCTGACATCTGGAGGAAATATTGCTGTCAATTTTGTGTAACCTGTAAGGGGTGTAGTATGTCCTATGAAATATATTAAATTGAATTTGCCTATGTTTTGTGGAGATTAACACAGTCTGTGCCTGTTCCAATAGGTAATGCCAATCCACCTCCTCATAAACACAGCCCAGGTCTGTTTCCCATTTTCCTTTTGTAGATGTTTTATCATAAACAGGTAACTTTCCATTAATGATACCATATATAGAAGATATTATTCCTTTTGTTGACCCGCCTAGTTTATTACATAAATGGGTTTCGAGAGGAGTTTCTTTTGGTATATCTGGGAATGTTTCCTTGGATTTCTCCTTAACCCAGTCTCTTATTTGTAGGAATCTGAAAAAAACTATATTTAGGAAGATTGAATTTTTCGTTTAGTTGCTGAAAGTTAGCAAATGTGTCATTAATGTATAGATCAGCAACTGTTTGGATTTTTCTATCCCTCCACCCCCGTAACACAGAGTCAGAGATGTGGTGTGAGAGATTGGGATTACCCCACAAAGGTGTCCTTCTAAGAAAAGAAATATTTGTATCCAGAAGTAAGTGAGATTCTTGCCAGGCAGCAAATGTGTTCAGTATTATTGGGTTATTTGTGAGTGTGGCTAAACATTTTTTTGTACCTATAAATGGAACATCCTTTAAAGGCATAGACTTCATCTCATGTTGTTCTATTGGGACCCATCTAACCTCACTGTTCTCTGCATGCAGCCAGATCCAAATTGAACGGTACTGAGAAGCAAGATAATAATTCCTAAAGTTTGGCAGGTTAAGTCCTCCCCTTGAATATGGAGCCTGCAGAGAAATGAGTTTGACCCTGGGGCTTTTCTTTTGCCATATGAAAGGAGTTATAATTTTGTTAAGCTCTTTGAAGAAACTCTTGGGGACATTTATAGAGAGACATTGAAATAGGTAAATAAACTTAGGCAAAATATTCATTTTAATAGTATTAATCCTGCCTATGAGAGACAGTGGGAGATCCATCCACCTTTGAAGGTTAAGTTTGGATTGTTCCAATAATTTTATATAGTTCTGTTTAAATATATGCCCATCTGATTTTCCAATTTGTATACCCAAATATTTAAAACCATTGTTGCACCATTTCAACGGGTCAGTGAGAGCTCTAATATTGTTGTCCTGTATGTTTAGTGGTAGAATTTCGCTTTTATTATAATTTAATTTGTATCCTGAAACTGCACTATATTCTTTGAAACATTTCAATAGAGGGGGGACTGATGTCTGTGGATTAGTTATATATAATAAGAGATCATCTGCGTACAAGGAAAGTTTATGTTCACTTGTACCAAATTTGATTCCGGTTATGGAGGTGTTGGAGCGGATAGCGATGGCTAATGGTTCAATCGCGAAGAACAGGGGAGCTTGGACAGCCTTGCCTGCAGCCTCTGGATAAGGAGAAAGTGTTAGACAGTCGTCATTTGTTAAAATATTAGCTTTAGGAGCGTTAAAAGTGTTTTAACATACTGAGTAAATTTCTCTCCAAAGCCCATAGCCTCTAGTGTCCGAAAAAGAAAGCTTGGTTCAATCCTGTCAAATGCTTTGTTTGCATCCATAGATATTATTAGCATAGGATTTCGAATTTTCTGAGCAGCGTTCAGTATATGGAGCAGTCGCCGCACATTATCTGCTCCATGTCTATTTTTAACAAAGCCTGTTTGGTCAGCATGTATTATCTTTGGTATAACATCTTCCAGTCTGAGAGCAATTAGTTTGGATAGTATCTTATAATCTGCATTTAAGAGACTGGCGGTCTGTATGAGTTACATTTCTGTTTGTCCTTACCTGGTTTTGGAAGCAGTGTAATTGTTGCAATTTCCAATGATTCTGGTAATTTTTTATTTTCAAACGCTTCTTTAATCATGTTCGTGAGGGGGATCAGTAATTTTTTCGAAAAGGCCTTATAATACTCGGCAGGGAAGCCGTCTGGCCAGAGTCTTATTATTTTGTAAAGAATTAATGGCTTGGAGAACCTCCATTTCTGATATATCTGCATCAAGCAGTTCTTTATCTTCATCATGTAATTTGGGAAGGGTTATTCCATCCATAAACCTTTTTGCTCCAATATTGTCAGCATCTTGCCCAGTTTTATATAAATCTTCATAAAATTGTTTGAATTCTGCATTTATGGATGCTGAATCGTCGAGGAGTCTGCCATCCTCTGTTAATATCGAGTGTATAAATTTATCAGATGTTTCCTTTCTAATTTGCCAGGCCAAGAGTTTACTTGTTTTGTTCCCAAATTCATAATAATGATACCTAGTTCTGGCCATAGCTGCTTCCTCTTTGTTGGTACATAAATTATTATATTGCATCCTTGTTTTTGTTAGTGTGTTAAGGAGTTCCTCTTTTTTGGTGGCAATGTAGTCCTGTTCTAGCGTTTTAATATCATTTTCCAATTTAGTTAGTGTCTCTCTATTTTTTTACCTTATAGGCACTGTATGATAATACCTGACCTCTCATATAGGCTTTAAGAGCCTCCCAAATGTTGGCATGCGAGGAATTTGAGTTGGCATCAAGAAATATTTCAATATTAGTGGTCATATACGAGATAAATTCAGGGTCTTTTAACATGTAATTTTTAAATCTCCACCTGCGGGTTATAGGCTGTGGAGTATTAATAATCCAGGAGAGTTTGATAGGATTATGATCCGAGAAGGTGGCTGCTAAATAGGAGCATTCTGTCACCGTGGACATCATATCTTGTGTCACCAGGAACATGTCAATTCTAGAGTGTGTATTATGTGATGGTGAAAAGAAAGAAAAATCTCTTCCGTTTGGATAAAGATTTCGCCACACGTCAACTATGCCTATGTCTTTCATACCTTGATTTAGTGCTGTTGCTGCCTTTGATAATGAAGTTGTTTTGGGTGATGATCGATCCAAAAAAGGGTTTAAGACCAAATTAAAGTCTCCACCCACAACACATTGACCCCCAATTGTGGCCAATTTCATAATCAGGTTGTTAAAGAACAACGGTCATCGTAGTTAGGCCCATATATATTCACCAAAGATATCTTGTTCCTATTTATTTCACAGTCTACAAGCAAAAATATCCCATTTTTATCCTTTTCGACTGAATTTAATTTAAAGTTTAGATGTTTATTAATGAGCAGGACAACACCTCTTGCTTTTGAGGAGTAGGAAGAGTAGAAAACATTACCCACCCAGTCCCTACGCAGTTTTAAATGTTCAGTGTCGGTGAGGTGGCTCTCCTGAATAAAGGCAATATCTACATTCTGCCTCTTTAAATATGTCAACATTTTCTTCCTCTTAATTGGTGAGTTGACCCCTCTAATATTCCAAGATATACATGTTAATTGTCCCATAATATGAGTTTTTCATATAGATGTCTCAGCAGGATAAGTGTCATGGTATTCATCTTTAAGGATGTCTGGTTGTAGTCCTGCACTGAGTTTAGAGGTGGTAAAACAATGACCATGGGTATAATGGACCAAAGAATAATCTGAACATATGTGTAGGTAGAAGTTAGAGTTTTAGTGAGAGACCATACATAACCCCAAAAGCGTTTAAGTAAAAACCTGCCTAGTAAAACCCTGTAACAAAACCACATTAGGTAGGTAGGTAACACTCTTAACCAACAGTGGTGGCTCCAGCAACTGCTGTAATTAAAACTAGCCACTCATAACAGTTTGTATATAAGTTTTAAATTTTAAGATGTTAAAAATAAAACAAAAATATATAAAGGACAGAGAAGTTAGTTAAGTAAAATGTGATCCCATTCTACCACGGGTATGAAATATAGCATCATGCTAATAAGCCTGCATGCAGGATCTACAGTGTTATATATCTGGGACGTACAGTCATAATTGACTAATGAACAGTTGTCCATGTATCTGTAATCAGATGCAGGTTTATCATCAGTCATGGTCCCAGTTATTCTGAACATGTGAGGATAACAGGATTATTACAGCTTGATCATATAGCCTTATCTTCTTAATGTCACTTTTATCCCCTTTCAAGTTAAAAGTGGGAATCACAATCCTTCTCATCAGTGTCTATAACAGTGGACTGTATACTGTAGTCATTTTGGTCAGCTTTAAGCTACTCACTCGACAGTTCTTTCAAGAAAGCGTTGCGCTTCTGCTGGAGTTGAGAAAAACTTGACGGATCCCAGATGTTTAATGCGAAGCTGAGCTGGGTAGATCAGCGCATATTCCACCTCCTTCTCTCGTAGCACCCGCTTCACGTCAAGGAACTCGTCTCTCCTCCGCTGCAGGTCTGCGCTGTAATCCGGATAGAATGATATCTTTTTATTCTCGTATGTCATCTCTCCTTTACTTCTGGCCAGCCGAAGGACTTTCTCTTTATCTCTGAAGTTCAGGAACTTGGCGATGAGGGCCGCGGTCTGTCCGACTTCTTCCCGATGCGGTGTGCTCTTTCCAGGGTGACGGGTGAGGTGAAGTTAGCATTACCCAGGATGTGTGGTATAAACTTTTCCAAAAATCCGACAGCATCTTGACCTTCTGCCTGTTCCGGCACATTCAGTATCCTGATGTTAGACCTCCTGCTGCGGTTTTCTAGGTCGTCAGTTTTGTCTTTGAGGTGCTTTATCAGTTTCTCCATTTTATCAACCCGGTCGCGTGCATCTTTAATATCGTCTTCGTTTGCACTCACTCGTGTCTCTATCTCCTCGACCTGTTCCGAAAGGGTGGAGAGTGAGGATTCAATTTTCGTTAGTGTTGTTTGTATGTCAGCTGTTTTTTTGTCAATATGTTTTGTGAGGTCCTCTTTAGTTTCTTGAATAGCGTCCAGAAGCTTGCTGAATGATGTTTCCTTTTCCCCGTCCGCCATGTTTCTTGTGGTTACCGCCTGCAAGTGCCGTGAAGTTTGAGTAGTTTTCTTTCGTTTTGTCTGTCGAAAATTGTAGCTTGCCATACAAAAGCGTTCTTAATAGCTTCGCCTCTTGCATACAGTCCAAGTTTATGAGAGGTTAAATCAGGATAAAGGCAGATGCTAGAGCCTACCACCGAGAGCTCACGAATACACGTCCGCACTCCTCCGCTGCATCCGGGATTCTCACCAATAGATATTTCAATCTGTACCAAAGTGGTGGACTGACTGCACAGTGATCAGTGAACAATGAAAATAATTGTTAGTTGCAGTGTTGATTTATTTTTTCTTCATATTAAAATATAACAGCCACCGCTGTTTTCATTAGTTCATTTCGTCATGCTCAACTTTGCAAGTGTGAAAACTCCTTCAAATGAACCACCATCCAGTTGAGTGGTCCTGTGATAAATGTCACCATTAGGAAGCTGAAAATGTTCAGCTGTTGTCGTCAGTCGAGCTGATTTGACTCTGGTAATATTTGAGGCTCTTGTTTGTGGAGGCGTTGTATCAGAGTGTGTTATTAGGAAATATTTTTCCCTCTATTTATGTTAAACATGGTGGATCAGTGGTAACCATGGCGTCTCACAGCAACGAGGTTCATTAGGGCCGACTGGAGGGAACCAGATAAAGTGCTGTGAACTATAATTCAGAGCAGTGGGAAGGAAAAATAGCAGAGTACACAAGTCAGAGTGGATCTGAAAAGGGTTAGAGCTCCACCTCCATAAATACAAGTTTTAAAAGAGCAAACTTAACTTGTAGGGTTGTATGTATCTGTATGGCGTGTGTTTGTGTCCATACTACACAGCGTACATCATAAGGGCATCATCGTGTGATCATCTTTGAGGTCACAACTCTGTGCTTGACCCTAAGGGCTCGCCAGAGAGCGCCAGCACATTTCCATCTCCATCATCAGTGACCTTGACCTCTCAATTTGCTGTAAGAAAAGCTGAGGGCGGCGCTGCCCATGAGCTGCTGCCATCAGGGTCACAGCAGAGGAGAGACGCATCATGGTGTTTGCTCTTCAGTCTTATAATGGGATTCTCTCTGAATGGCTTCAGAAGTGAAGCCATTCAAACTGAAACCTTTATTTATGAAGGACACACACACACACACACACACACACACACACACACACACACACACTAAGTAAGGTTGTGCTTTTAGACTCTCACTGCTAAAAGCTTGGTCAATGTCCAGGAACCTGACTGTGTGGCTTCAGTGCAGAGATCTGCAGAGCATGTCAACCTCACAATCCAGGGCTAAAATACTATTTTCTGTGAAAAGCACTGATGAATGGAGCTTTTAAAATTTCACTGCACCATTTGCTGTATTTGTCCTTCTCTCTTGGCTACATCCGACCAAAAAAATCCAACATCGTCTGCTGCGTCATTTCTTCTTTATGGAAGTTTAACGTGCAATATGTAATTTTCTGCCTCTAGGGGTCTCAAACCAAAACAATAACAGAAGACGGAGTTGGATGATGTCACGAAGTAGCGTGGGATCATGGGAGTTGTAGTCATATAACAGATACAGATCTGACGTTCCTCACTCCGTGAATTTACTGGCATCAGCTCAGCATTATAGAAACCTATCATTAGATGTTGTTAGATGCTGGCCGGAGAGCTGGTGCCCCGGCGGACAGCAGTGCTTGCAATACACTGGTGGAAATGATTAATATTTCGATAACATCAGCCAGATGTTTGCTTACCTGTCTAGTAGAACACACGCGAGGTCGGCGTCGAATTGTAGTCCTAGATTTTCACGAAGCTCTCTCCATCTCGGAAAGGCCACACCAATATTTATCCTTGATTTAGCTCTCTTCTTATCCCAAATTCTTCTGGGATCGCTTGGTTGACCCGTACGTTTCCGTTTTACCGGGTTGTTTACCGGGACAGCTTCAGTGTCAGAAGGTGCAGCAACCGTCAATGTATAATCATGATCCATGACGAGTTAGCTTAGCCTAGCAACAGTAACGTTCATTTTTTGACGTCTCATCTGGTCTGCTTCTTCTTCTTCTCCTTCATTTAATGGCTATGGTAACTGGAGTTACGCCGCCATTGTGACCTAATGACACGGTCCGTAACTTTTATTAGTATTTCATATTTATCTGGGTTTGAAAAATTGTTGGAAACATTTCTGATCATCGAAGTACACTACTAAACAAAATATATAATATTGGTGTAGTCGTTATTAGACATTTATGTGGAAAAACTACATATTATACCTTTAAATGTAAGGAAGTTGTCCTTGTGTTAAAATGTGATTTATGTTCACTTTCTCTTTTTATTTGATTTTTCAAAAAAAGCACAGAAAATAACTAACTGTGAAATAAATTGATTTTTCACGGTCATGGTCGGAGTCACTCTGAATAGGATTGCATTGAAGATTACAGGAAAACTCTGCAGGAAAACTTAAATCTATTAAATTTATTAGAGTGTAAAAATGAGGACATTTTAATTTGAGCTGAATTTTCCTATTCGGTGCTGTGCATTTAAACTTCTTCACATTTGTTATGGTCACAGGAGCTAGGGCTGCCCCCCTAATAGTCGGCCAAATGTTAGTCAACCACAAAGGTCATTAGTCGGCAAGATTTCATGAGTCACTTAGTCGGAATTTAAAAACAAACAAACAAAAAAAAAGTGAAACTCTATTATGAGCTGCACCTTGTCAAAATAAATTCAAACCTATATGACTGGACCATGTGGGACTTTAATTTGAAAGGACAGACACAGGAAGTGTCCACGCTCAGCAGTCAGACAGGAGTCAGGTTAATTTCCAAGGCTGGTACCTGCGGTTATTCCACAGGCCAGTTAATAACATGTCGGGCAGGAAATCCAAAGTGTGGGATCATTTTGAGAAGGTGAAGGACGAACCCAAGGTGATATGTAAACTCATCTTCATTGGTCGACTACAAACATGACGTATCATCTGAAACATGGAAGTAGCTACATGCCCATTAGCCCACAGCGTCATTAACAGGCGGCTCGCTCAGTGTGTGACGTGCACTTGGAGATAAAATATAGGCCTATATTAATGAAGGTTCATTAGTACGGTTTGTATTTCTCTGTAATGTAGCACAGTGTTAACAATGTTACTGATACTATTCTTTCTCACACCTTCAACTCAAACCACCAACATATATCATTTCATCATTACATTCATATCAGAAACATGCAGGAGACTAGTCCACTGATGGACCTAAATGACACCTATTGGTCAACTAGGATTTTTGGTCGGGGGGGCAGCCCTAATAGGAACATTTTTAGCAGAAATCCTTCTCGGCAAACTTACTATCAAAGCTGTTTTGGTGACGTCACATATTCAGCAACACTTAAATATTGTTGTAATGTGGTCTTCATCTTTTGGGCTGCTCCAAGTTTGGATACCCTAACAGCACGAATAGATGTGCTTCAAAATCCAAGTGGCATCTGACTTGAGCGCAGTGTTTTACAGTGCAGTTGTTGCTCTGTCAGTTTTGCACTAAGTGAGAAATTGGATGTGTGTCATGAGAGCGTGTAAAAAGTGTCAATGGTTGATGCGTGAGAATTGGCAGCCCTGCAGAACATATTTTCTGTACCAAGTAGCCTCGTGCACAGCTCAAATTTCACATGCTGCTGTGCAACTGCATGAGCTATTTCGAGCCCTGCAATCCAAACAAACTGTGTTGTCTGATACACATAACACGACTTGTGGGTGTGGCTCTGTTTTTTTATTTAAAATGCATACTCCAGTCATTCAGCGTAGTTGATGTGTGCTTCAGTAACACTTGTACTCCATGTCCCAGTTTTAAAACAACAGAGTATTAGATAACAGTCAAAAACTAAAAATAGGCAAGATATAAAGTGAACGTGTGCCTAACAGAGTATCAAAGCAGAAAGATAAGTACAAGAGTTACTAAATATGAACTAAATTGTAGAAAAATGCAGACTGCTAAAGGCAGCATAAAACAAAGTTCAGAGGTTTTTTAAATCAGCATGATCAACAGATTGCTGCATGAAGTCACATTCTGTATTTTCACTCCAAACCACTCAGATATGCTCCATAAAATCAGATCGTGCGGCACCAGCGAGCATGTGACGGGCCTTTGATGGTTTATGATGTTATCATCCTTGAACTCAGACACTGGTAGTGATTTTGGTGGTTTTGCTGATCAGTTTCAGTGAGGAGGACAGTGAGATACAACTAGGGGAAGTAAGAGGAACAGTGACTTTATGTGTGATTTTAGTAGAAGAACTGATCCAGACAGTTTAACCGAGGTGTGGTGGGAAGAGATAAAGTGTAGCCTCGGAGTGAGGTGGGAGGGACTGTTGTGGCTGAAGTTTTTATTTTCATCTATAGGTGTAGAAAGCATAAAAACTGCATCTTGTGTTTGTTTGTCACGAAAAGAACAAATATCAGTAAGAATATGGAAATTGTTTTTATCTTTAATTAACACTTCTGACCGCTTGAGTCATTTCAAAGTCTCGACTGCTTTGCTGAATGTTCTGGTTAATTATTGATGCCAGGCTTGATGATTAATGGAAAATTGAATGTATGCCATGTAAAATACATCAAAGCCTTACAAAAGATCACACTTCTGCATCTAATAGTAGACTAGACTTTCATTAAAAACGTCAGCACGACATAGACATGATAAGTCAGATGATAAGTCTCTCAACTTGACTGTCAGCACAGCAGAAGAATCTTGTGTCTTTCGTTTTTCATTTTGCGCAGCAGTAATTTGTGATATGTGTGAAAAGAAACATGCTGTTCATGTTCTGTATATTCTGATTTAAATAATTCATTTTATTCTCACATCATAAGAGCCGTTTATAAAAATGTTTTTCCTTAAACTTTCCTCTCTCCCTGTTTTCCTTCAGGTGAGGTGAAGATGGTGGACCGGCTTGCGAACAGCGAGGCCAACTCCAAGCGGATTGCAGTGGTCGAGGGCTGCTTCGGTGCTGCAGGCCAGCCGCTGGCCATCCCCGGCCGCGTGCTGATAGGCGAGGGCGTCCTCACCAAACTCTGCCGCAAGAAGCCCAAGGCGCGCCAGTTCTTCCTCTTCAACGACATCCTGGTCTACGGCAACATCGTCATCCAGAAGAAGAAGTACAACAAGCAGCACATCATCCCGCTGGAGAGCGTCACCATCGACACGGTGCCGGACGAAGGTGACCTGCGCAATGGCTGGCTCATCAAGACGCCCACCAAGTCCTTCGCTGTCTACGCAGCCACCGCCACTGAGAAGTCAGAGTGGATGAACCACATAGGGAAGTGTGTGGGAGATTTGCTGCAAAAGAGTGGCAAGGCTCCGACGGGTGAGCACGCTGCTGTGTGGGTGCCTGACTCGGAGGCGACAGTGTGCATGCGCTGCCAGAAGGTAAAGTTCACACCAGTCAGCCGTCGCCACCACTGCAGGAAGTGCGGCTACGTGGTTTGCGGGCCGTGCTCAGAGAAGAAGTACCTCCTGCCCAGCCAGTCGTCCAAACCCGTTCGTGTCTGCGAGTACTGCTTCGTGCAGCTGACGTCAGGAGCCCTGGCGCCACGCACAGACTCCATCAGCCGGCTGGGGTCAAAGTTCAACAACCTGTCGGACGATGACGACGAAGACGACAGCAGTGACTGAGAGACGAGCACATCCTCCCGACGGTCAGCCTCGTCCCCGCGTCAAGGAGGAAATACTTCTTTTTTTTGTTTCTTTCTCCTCCCAGATGATCGAATCAATGATGAATTCCACCTCGGAGGATGAATTCATTCATTCACTTCAAACCAAAATATTTTATTTTTTCCTCTGATTCCAGCAGGGATGAATATATTCCTGAACACAGTGATTTAAACGATGAAATGTGGAATTAACTGGGTGACCAGGAGAACTCTGGGAGAAAGCCTGACTCTTCATCACTTCCACTTCTCTCTCGACTCTCGGTTAGGCTGCAGTTAGTCACTACAGACGCATTGGTGCTAATGAGAAACATCCCCTCCTCTTTCTCCTCCTCTTTACTTCTTTATCTCTTTCTCTTTTTGTTTTAATGTCCATGAACTACACGAGGTGATTGCTTGTAATTTCTGCAGGGAAAACTAAATGTTTGGGCTCTAACCTTTATCTCCTCTGTCCTTCAGGTATTACACCAAACAGGGCTTTTTTCATAACAGAAGTTTGGTATTTTTCTGCCTGATTTTGTAAATTTGTCTCCAGCAAAATGTCAAGATCCCTTTTTATAAATAAGATATTACTCTAAATGCAGAGCTTTTCTGGTCGACCTAATATAGTTGCTTCTGACAAATCAGCTGAAGCTTTTCTCGCAGTGAGTGTTTGTCTCTGCAAACACACTTCTGTGAGTTTTTTCAGCGACCGCCCCCCAAAAACTAACTCGACCTCTTGCCTATGCCGTCACGTAGTGCCTTGTAGGAAATTAAGCTTAGCCTTCGGTAAGAAATAGGTTATTTTTTAGTTAGTGAATCCAGGCTGCAAAAAAACAGGGACTTCATGACAGTTTGATTCTGAAACACATTACACAGGATGGTGTTTGGTTTTATGTGCGTGTGCTACAAACAGAAGAGCAGGGAGACTACCGACTAGCCGACAGACGGGAAGAGTTCAATTTGGGCTTTCCCTGGAGCTTTTCCTGAAAGACTCTTGACTCAGCCACCACTCTCAAATTCTATGTTTGCGTTTTTGAAAGGAGAGGCATCGGTTTTCAGATTCAGCTGCTAAAAGGCATTTTTTTCACCATGTTATTTAACAACCTGTAATCTGGAGTTTCCCTTAACCTGAACAACTTCCTGCCCTTTGTTTCCACTGTGTTTTACATACCAGAGCGTTTTGGATACACGTCTTTTTTAAAAAGACAACATCGGGACAAACGTCATTATTGTTCTGTGATGTTTGGCAGGCGAGTGCGGTGCAGTTGATGAACATCTCCAGGCGACCTCTGTTGAAGTGGAACTCCAGCTTTAGTGGAAAACATGGGTCACTACTGGAACTGTTGCAGGATTTTTTTTAAATACCAATGTACCCAAGTGTGTAACTCAACTAGTAACTAGACTGCAAGGCTGCAAAAACACACATCAGATATTCTTCATTGGATTATTGTAGCTTAACGTTGAAGGAGTATTTTAGCCACCTAAAAAAGTCCCACCTAGAAAAAGCTATATCAGTTTAAGTGTGTGCTTTATTGGGAGTATTTTCACTGCTTCACCTTCATGTCAGACAGTGATTATCAGCTCTCTTCAAAGCCAGACTCCATTGAGAAAAACACTGATTTAACATAGCTGAACACACAAACTGCTGGTCTACCACTGCCTCGATGAGTTTGTTTGTTTGTGTTAGTGTGTGAGTTTGGCATTTTAAAGGATTACTTTGGAATCACCAAAGTCGCACAATAACACAAACAGACTAACTGATCAAAGCAGCAGTAGACCAGCAGCTCCTGTGTTCAGCCAGCTAAAATGACTGTTTTTCTCAGTGGAGTCTGGTGGCTTTGACGAGAGCATAGATGGGGAATTGAAGCTGTTACAACTTGTCGAAATAGGCTGTTTGACGGAGAGATAAAGCAGTGAAAATACTCTCAGTATAGTGTACACTTCAACCAATACAGATTGTTTTTCAGGTGGTTAAACTCTGTTTTGTTGCTGACCGCCATCCACAGCAGCACATTACTCAGCTTTCGTGTCAGACTCCAGCCTGCTTCTCCAAACTGAGGGCGTGCCGACTGCCGACTACACTGATCATGAATAAGTAACCTATACAACGCCACTTCAAGAAATGCAAACTATCCCTTTAAGTTCCTGTAGTGGAGGAGGCCATGATGTAGAAGTTGGACAAAGATTCAAAGTTTCCTCTTCCTCTGGGACGGAGGTTTTTCCACAAAGCTGTCAGTTTGCTTGACCAGAGAGATGCTTGACACTTCGGCCCAAGCTGCGATTCAATGTCTCGTTTAATTTTGGATTTACACACCAGTTGAGATGGGTTCTTTAACACGTGGCCGGTGGCTCCACTGAATGAAATGAAATGCAATAACCAGGAAGTCTTAGGCTTTTGTTTTCTTTGGTAATCACATGATCCTGTGTTGCGTCACAGTCTGTGGAATTCCTCCTCGTTCGGTAGTTGACACGGTTTGCTTTTACTGCAAACTGTCAGCACGTCGTCTTCCTGTCAGTGACTCTTCCCTGTGCTGCTCTGAGGTCAGAGGGCCACGCTGTGTCACAAAACAAACGCACCCTCTTATGAACTCTTGTGTCACCGCACAGGAACTTTCTCTCCACAGTGTCTGCCAACACAAGCGAACACAGCCGTCCTTCCCTCCTTAGTTTTTGCAGCACTAGAACTTTCCTTTCCACAAATCATGTGACGAGTGTGTGTAAGTGTGTGTGTTTGTGTGTGTGTACGACCTAAATCATGTGATCCGTCACTGAACCAGGAACTGAAAAGGCGGCCTTGGGGGAATTATGGGCAAACTACTTCAGGTTCAGTTACTCTCACAGATGTTCATGTCATCAGTTTCTCTTCCCGGTGACTGTGAAGAGTTTCATTCCTGTTAAAGAAGCAGCAGTGACTCTCCCTCCTGGCCTACACTATACTCCTCATGTCTCAAAAACAATGTAATTACAATCTTAAAAGTTTGCATGGGTGAATTTTGGGAGCCAAAACCTTTTAAATAAATGAAAAATTTTAGTTTTAAGTTGTTGTATTTGTGTCATGTCACCCTGGTTTCCCTTAAAGTTTTATTTTTCCTCCCCAGAAATAGATTTCCAGAACGTTGCCCCACGATTGTAAGAGCTCATCACAGGTCCGCGCAGGTCCCAGTGTCAATGATCAGGTCCAGGACTGAGATATTACTGGGATAGTCAGTTCTGGTCCAAATTATATTCATGTCTTGGACCTTTCATACACACATGCAGCCTAAACTGCTTCACAAAATGAAAACTCAAACAAAAAAATGTATATAAACAACGATAAAATTAAACTAAAAATACATTAAAATGCTAAAAATCAACTGAAGTAAATAGAATAGAAATAAACACAAGGGATAAAAATGTAGAAACCAATTATTTAAACTCAAAAACTAAAGGCCTAGACACACCGAACCGACTTCAGAGAACTAGCAGCAACGAAGACCCCTTGCTGCGTTGTCTCACGTTGCCCTGTCTCAGCCAAATAAAGTTGCACATGAACACACCACAAAGACTTCAGCTGACAGCCAACCAGTACGTACGTTCTGCGCCTGTGTGACAGGAAATAACTCTCCATACCAGCAGATGGCATTAGTCTGTAAACGTCATTCAAAAAGGGAAACAAGAACACCATCTTGGTGTTAGTTAGCCAGTTAGCACGTTAACAACTCAATCTAATGCTGAAATATCAGAGTATCTTTATATTGTGCCAGTGAACAATAACACAAACCATCAGGAAATGTTTCTGCTGAAGAACCCAACGGATAAAGAAAAATAGTCTGACCTTGTGGAACAAGTTTGTTTTGGTCTCACGCCCTCTGGACTTTAACTCTTTGTTTACGTTCCTCACTTCATTTATTTTCCTGTGTGCTGAGCTGAACTGCCAGTCAGACTGATTTCATTCAGTGATGGGCTCCGCTCTCATCCAGAGCATCATCATCTAAATAAAGGCAGCGAGGGCTGACGAGGGTCAACAGTGCGGGACAAACGGCACCGACTAGGGCGATAGACGCTCACATTCAAACATTGACAGGTGGCCGACTGTCGGCTTGGTGTGTCAGGGCCTTAAGACCACTGAAGAGTGTGAACTGTGGACATGGCTGCTCATAAAGTGCCAGTGTTGGTGTTGTTGCCACGTTTTCGAGCAGGTTGCACCTCCCTGTTGGATCTGGTCTCCTTTTCTTAAAGTCATTAGTGAACACTGGGCTTGAGTCCATTTCCACACAAGTTTTGGTCATTTCCAAATTTGTGGACCTGTCAAGCCCTCTGTTAATCACTGTTGCTTCATCTCAGGTTTGCCTCAAACCTGAGGAGCTGAACGCTTCGGGAACAGAGCAGATCTTGGAATGAAACTCTTCGCAGGTGCACCGTAACGTAAAACAGTAAAAGAACGTCTCTGAGAACATTTTAAAGACTCTTATTTCACCTTTACTCTAGAACCTGAGGTCAATCAGGGAAACAAACAGCAGAAGCTCAACCTTTACATGTGTCACTTCTCTGAGCGCCTCAAGATGTTTATCTACGTTATGACTGCCAACAGTCGGAGCATTATGTTTGTCCGCAGGCAGTGATTTGCATGTTCGACAGGGTGACAGCAAACGCCTCGTCAGCAGCAGAACAGGGAGCAGAAAGGGATCTTTTTCTTTTTATGTCTTTTGATTTTTACAGATTTAATGTTGTTATGTTGCTGCATTCAACGCATTCTGAGTGATTAGAGAAATTAACATGTTGATGATCACTAACCAGCTGTCCTTTATACTCGTTGCGGCCGAGGTGACCTCGCCGTCACGGTTCGGCCTCAGGTTTGCTGTGGATTGCTCTTAACACAGTTGGCACATTGACTTTGATCCAGGTTGAGTTGTTGTCTCAGACAGCGTCAGATCTACGGTGACTCTGATGGACGTTTTAAAAATGAATCTTCACGTCGTTTTAATCCTGTTGATTTTTATTTTGTACATTTGTACAGATTTGTTTTTGGGTTTATTTGTTGTACAGTTATGATCAGTTCTGAAATGACGCTGTTTCAGGTCTCCCTGTGCTCAGCCCTCCTCCTCCTCCTCCTCCTCCTGTCACACCTCAGCAACATCTGCAGCTTTTTTCACACTCGACATGATTTAAAGGAAGGTGAGAATTGTCTTCATACAGCAGCCACAGTAACAGGGTGATCCCTGAACTCAGCGGACGCTCTGATCTCTGGTTCTTCAGGGACGTCAGCAGCAGCAGCAGCAGCTGGTCAGAGACACTTCAGCGGTGTCTGAGGTTTGAACTCCTCCTGTTTACGTGCACTTAAGTAACCGAGTTTCATTCGACTGTCTCCAGTGAGCTGATTCGTCAAACTTGATGTAAACAAGATAATTTCTGAGAAGATTAGAGAAAATCACAGTAACTGGATGTTTAATCTGCTTTTGACAAGACTTCAGACAGGGAAGCGAATCATCTGAATGTGTTCAATTTTTGAGCTTAGTCTGTCGCACTGTACCATCAGTCTGGCTTAGAAGCACAACAAAATAAGCCAAAACAGCAGTTTAAATAAGCGAGTAAGCTTCTGAAATCGTTACTACTGTGCATGCATGTTACCTGGTTTCTCTTAGTGCACATTAACGCCTCATTTACCCTCCAAAGGGAAGGAGTGGCCCACCTAACCCTGCCTCTGACTGACTTACCCTGACCTATCCCGCTTTTCTCGCCTAAACCTAAACAATCCAACCAATGAAGGTGATGAGTACTAGCCAGGTCAGGTCATTCCTTCGCCATCCTAGGATTTGCAGATTTGCCCACAGCTGAGTGATCTTGCTGCAGTGTGAAATACCAAACACCCTCCAGACTGAGGGTGGTAGACGAACAGAAACAGAACTTCACACCTCCCTGGTGTTATTATTTTATTTCTTGTCGTCCAGCTGTTTGTTTGTTCACACTGTGAGCGACGTGTCTGACACATGGATCTGTTCTCACTGTGCATTTAAAGGCTTTCAATTACAAGCTGATTTGTAGCAACAAAGAAAGTGACAAATATTAATAAGTCATGTTTGTAATGGCTGATTTTTATTGTCAGTTTAGAGGATTTTTTTAAATAGCACAGCAGCAGAACAGGGACAAGCAAAGAGAGGTTTCAATCTTTATTTCAGTCCTCATTGTTCTTCAAACGTCGTCTTTTAAAATTATGTTTTCCTGACTCTGCTGCATTCATTCAATCCTCAACTCTTAAGGTTTTAAAATAATTCAAGAGCATCATTTAGGGAGTTCAGGTATCTCAGGGTCTTGTTCACAAGTGAGGGTAGAATGGAGTGTGAGATGGATCGGCAGTTTGGTGCGACGTCTGTAGTGATGCAGGCGCTGCACCAGTGGTGAAGAGGGAGCTGAACCAGAAGGTGAAGCTTTCGATTTATTGGTCCATCTACGTCCCAACCCTCACCTATGGTCATGAGCTCTGGGTAGTGACTGAAAGAATGAGATCGCGGATACAAGCAGCCGAAATGAGTTTCCTCTGTGGGGTGTCTGGGCTCAGCCTTAGAGATAGGGGGAGGAGTCAGACATCCAGAGGGAACTCTGAGTAGAGCCACTGCTCCGTCATGTCGAAAGGGGTCAGTTGAGGTGGTTCAGGCATCTGATCAGGATCCTCCTGGACGCCTCCTGTTAGAGATGAGCTGGACAGTTTGTTCTTGTTAGCTGCGGGGTCGACAACAAATGTGTGTCGCTGACGCTGAGCTCACTTCCTCACGTTGGAAAGTTTAAATCAAGGTCCGCTTACTTGCTTTTCCATGAGCTCCACCTGAGAGATCCAGAGCTCCATCATCTGTTGAAAGCTGCGGATGAAGCTCAAAAGCGGAGCTTTAATTTTCTTTGCTCTCAGTGTGAAGCAGCGGGAGACGTGATGTGATGAAATCAAAGCTGCAGATGCTGAGGTCTGCTGAGGAAACTAAACAGAGAGAGGAGACGTGTTGTGACAGCTGAAAGAGAGATCATTGTGTTTTATCTGCTCGCCTCCTGTCTCATGGATTTTTAATGTTCTCACTCTGTTGGTGTCATTTTGGTGTTTTTTGTGTTTTCTTAGTTTCATTTGAATTCTTTTTAAAAGCTTCTAAAAACAAAAGGGCTTCAATCAGAATGTAACCCAGCATATCATTGTTTAATACTAATTCCTTCAGAAATCTTTAAGTATATATTATATATAAATAATGTATTGCTTAAAGCTGGACTGTTGTCTTGTGTTGTCATTCAGAGAATAGGTGGCTTGATTATTAAAGCAGGTGTTGCCACAATAGAAATACAGTTTGAGATGTTGTTATAAGTTTCTTGGGTTTGACGTCAACCTCAACTCAACTTGAATTATTCAGCGCCTTTGATGCAAACATGCAGCCAAGTTTTGCAAGACTAGAAAATTACAAAATGTTTTTTTTTTAAATTGATAAATAAAAATCTATAAAATAAAATAATTACCAGAGATAAAATAAAGTAAAAAACAACAATACACTAACAAACAAAAAAATACTGTTTTAATTTATTTTTATTTTTTTTACTTTTGGACTTTACACACATTAAACAGCAAAAATCAGAAAAGAACGGCATGATTTTTCAACTAGACCAGAAACCAACAATGATTAAATGAAATCGACACATTAAAATTGACAAACAAGTTTGAGACACGAGTCGCAGCTCTGTTCTGATCTCTGCTGCAGCTGTGACAAAAAAATACATGGATAACAATCAAAACAAAACAGGACGTTAAAACTAAAAAGTGAAGTTAGAGCTCCTGCTGCTGCTAGTGACAGAGCTGAGAATTTTTCTTTATTTGAAATTTTTGGCTACACGAAACAACACATTTAATCTGCCAGTTATTTTCTTTATTGAGCAAAAAATGTTTAATAAATACGTTATTGCAGGTTTAACCCTTTAAAACCTGACAGCAAATTGGCTTGAAAACACATGAAGAAGAAATGGTCCAAAATTTTAGCAAGAAACTAGTAGAAAGAAAAAAATTAAAAACAAAATTATTTTTAAAAAAAAAAGTTAAAAAATGACCTGAATATTGGCCATAATTTTAAATATGTAAAAATAATGATATATATTTTTCAGTAGCTTTTTTCCCAATTTTTTAAAATAATTTTATATTTTTTTTTTTTTTTTTTTTTTTTTTTTTGCAGTTTGTTAGACATTTCTTACCAAGTTGCTCGTTGCCCTTTTCCCCGTGGTTCTGAGATAAAACGTACCAATGTTCTCAGAGTTTTAGGGTTTAAATACTTGGGAAGGGTGTGTGAAAACAACACAAGAAAAGTGGTGTCGCTCCAGGTTTCAAAGGGTTAAATAATCATAGTGTTATTTTGACACAGTGGTGTAATTTAAATTATACCACCACTGTGTGTCAGTATCATCAGAATCAAAACTAAAACAATATGTGACAAAATGGTTTACTAAAATGAAAACTAGATTAAAACACACAAACTGAGACAAAATATTGTTTAGTTAAAAAAAAAAAGTCAAAACAAATACAGGAAATGTTTTCAGTTTTAGTCAGTTTGGTCAAATTTGTCAACAACAACATGAGGTGTTGGTGCATCTGTTCATTGAGACATGACTGTGAGCCTCTATAAAGGTTGTGTTTATATTGTAATACCATCTTCTTTAAACTACCCCCATATTACAATTTAAAAATAATAAATAGATAAAAATAAAAAAGAATTATTAAATAAAACAAATTGAAGCTGAAGTTGAAGCTAAGAAATACTGAACCAAAAACAAAGAGATTTTAACAATAAAAAAATTGATCTGAAACTGGATTTAAAACAAAAAATAGAATTTTTTTAATAACTGGTTAGTAATTCTGATATGTTGACAGAGGTTAATCACAAACTGTATCTGTGGCTTAAAATCATCTCACACTTGAAGTTTCAGGTGAAATTAGAGTATTTTTTAATTAAAAAACAAAACTGGATTCTGATTAAATCAGTGTGTTTTATAAAGTCAATCTTGCTTTATATATAAAAGAGACTCTGGGGGAATTCGTCCTGCGGTCATTTCTATTAAAGCATTAATATTAAAGAAATAAAATATGAACTCTACATCAGAAACATCAGTCTCAGTGGGGCGGTCTTGATGATGAATGGATTATCAGATGTTCAACAGGCTCCAGAGCTTCTCTGAAATAAATTCCACCTCAGACGCATCATAAAGGTGTTCAATATTTATTATTTATTTATTTACATCGGGTACTTTGAACACTGCAGCCGCTGCTGGTCTGTGCTGATGAAGGACGCTGTCAGTGGGAGGAAATGTTAAAAAGCTCAAGTTACATGAGTGGAAATAATTAATTAAAATAATAATACTGTACTTGTTTTATCTTATTATTTTAAGCCATATTTAATCAGGTAAGTCCGGTTTAGATCATTGATTCTTTTTTCCTTGCAGGGAGATCTGGCCAAGACAGCAGCATATGAAAAAGTTACAGCCGAGCAACCACACAATGAAAAACATATAAGATCCACAGTAACATGTAGAAAAATTAATACGGTCTTTATGAAGGATTTCCAGGTGAGAGCAGCAGAGCTCATTAAAGCTAAGGAACAGGTGACAAACTAAAACTTGAGATCTCAGAGTGTAGCTACACACAGATCTCTGTTCAATCAAAGTACAGATGTATGAGGGGAGTTCACCCAGTGTGGCTTTATACATGAGCAAATACCACTGACTGGGCTTACAAAAGGTCAAAGATGGCCGACCAGCCCTGGAATAAAGCGTACAGTGATGAGTGAAGGTGAATTTCAGTGCACCATGATATGCTGTATCTAAAATGTGCAAACAATGTGGAGATGCATTCATGTACAGCAGATTACTGTAATCCAGAACTGGTAAAAACATAGCAGCAACCAGAGAAACAGGACTTGTTTCTGAAATAAAACTTCAGCTTCAGCTTTTAAAGATGATCATTAACCCGAGGTTTAAGTGACGACCTCTGACCTCTTTCCCTGAAAATGTGAATTATTGTCACATCTCACCTGGACTATTTGGGGTTTCTGTACATTGACATGAAACATAAACTGATAACAGAAGAAATTACAATCAAAATCTTAAAATATGTATTTAAAGTATAGTTTTAAAAATAAATAAAATAAAATATTTTGAAAATATTCTTATATTCCAGACACATGCTAAAGCAACACTCTCTCTCACTGCTTGTGGAAATATGATGGGGTCAAAAGTTTTTGGAAGGCGGTTCTTGACGTGGTTTACCCGATAACAAAATAAAAAATATCTTGTTGGCCAAAGTTGAGCATTTTAAGGATTTATCCAAAATATTTTATTACTAAGAAGAGAAGCCGTGCACTAACAGACTTGTGTCTCTCACAAGCTGAAGAGTTGAAGCTATAAGATGGAGCGATGTGAAAAACCCCCAAGTACAAATCAATATATTAATATACTTCGTGGACTTCTATTAAACATTTTATTTGATAATATAAAATAAAAATAAGATAAATAAAATAATAAATAAAAAATACAGAAATAAAATAAATTACAATAAAATAAAATATATATAAAACCAACGACTGAAGTGGGGGCGGGGCAACTAGATTAAGATTATAAAGTGTAGTAGTTCATGCGTACTCCATGATTACGGTTTTAATTAGGTTTTTTTCTTGTTTGCCTTCTCATTTAACGGTTTATCATATTTGCTGCCAAGACTGACTATTTTATTAACGTGTAATATCTTTTACAATTGAAAACCCGAATAAAAACAGTGTTAAAAATATTTTGCGACTGCAGAATAGCTACCTTTACGTAGGTTAAAAAACTCAGCACTTCTTCCTTCACTGACTGTCAGTCGAATTTACGGGTTGTATTTGAAGGCAGCGCCGGCCAGCTCCCTGCAGTAACTCACGCCGCCACATCGCCCCGCTCCAGTAGGTGGCGATACTGAGCATATGAGCTGATTTACAGCCGCCATTATGTTGAAAGAAGAGGAAGACGGCCGATGGCGGGGAAAACAAGCAGCAGTTTCTGCGGACAAACATGAATTTATTGAATATATAAAAACAGAACTTAAACAATCTGCCGCTGCGAAGACACTGAAGGTAAAAGAAGATGTTTAAGAACAAATGTTGATGCTAACGGTCACGTCAGTTGATGCTAACAGTTCGGCTAACAATCAACTCACCTGTCTCACTTGCTAACAGCTAGCTTAAGGAGAAGCACCTGGCCGGGAGGTAACGTTAACGACCCTGGGTGAAACAATGGATCAGACCTGTTTAATGTACCTGAGTATCATCATGGTGGATCTACACAACACCTGGTTAAAGGTAAGACACCTGTTAATGTGTTGACTGTTTGATTTAATGAGCAGTTTGTGTGTTTATCGATTAACCGTTTGCTGATCCATCGGCAGCGGTGGAAAGTAACTGAGTGCATTTAACGTTACTCAACTTGAGGTACTTGTACTTGAGTATTTCCATTTTCTACTTTCCATCTTGGCGGTAAATACTGCACTTTATACTGCACATTTATTTAATTAAAAGTTGTAGTTACTTTACAAATTTATATTATTAATACAAAATATAATCAAATAATAAATTATGATATATTTCATTGATTGGTCTACCTAGCATTTTATAAACTCATTAAAATGTAGGGATGCTCGATATTTTGTTTTTTTGCCGATATCCTATGTCAACATGTAACTACTCATTTGGCCAATAACCGATTCAGATATTGATTTATCCGCATTTTTTTCCCCAACTAATTTTTAGTGATCATCAAGTCTCTTCTGTAGTGGAATTAACATCATGATGTACATACAAACGTACTCTTAAGGTGACGACCCACCAGCAGGTGGAGACATGAAATACAATACTTTTTGATGTTTTTAATATTTAATTATTGTGCAAAATAAGAAAAAGTATGTTTTTTCCACTACAATCCACAGAACATTTTGCTTATAATACTTTTGTACTTTTACTCAAGTAGAATTTGAACGCAGTACTTTTAATTGTAACAGAGTATAGTTACTTTTACTTAACAAAGGTAAAGGATCTGAGTATTCTTCCACCTCTGTATATTAGTGTATAATGTGTATAAACCGAATTATTCAGAAACTATTATTGCAATTTTAAATGTTTTGTAGTATGCAGTGTGTTGCCATAACATGCTGTGGTATACTGCGGTGTATATTTTTCATATTCAGGAAAACCTTTGTCAACATCTGTGTGCGTCAAATAAGATAAAGTTTTCGGTCTGTTCATGCTCACTATGGTCATTTTTATTGCAGCTATTATTCCTGTAGGCTACCGAGAGTTTAATTGTAGTTGCAGCATTGATCCTGTAGATAATAAAATTTTGATCCTTGGCGTCTGTGTATGGATATAACATTGCCACGCAAAATATTGTGATATAGTACTGTATTGATTTTATCACCTACCCCTAATATATATGAAATGTGAGTAAATGATTACTAATTGAAGAAACTATATTGTGCTTTTGTCTGTTTTATATCATTGTATAGTAAATGTGTTCAGGTTTTGGACTTGCTTACATGAGAGGAGACATTTTAAGGCGTCTCTTTAGACTGTGAGTTTAGGATGGACATATTTCATTGTGTTCTGATGTTTATAGTGGAACTATTAACCATTATCCACAGATGAAAAAATAAATAACAGTTTAATAAATTATTAAAACAGATTGTTCCAATCCTGTGATTTCAGAGATGAAATAGACACCTTGAAAATTAATATAATACTTTGTATCAGTGTTTTACTGTGAGTTGGACTGATTATCAGACACACACAGCACTGATGAATGAAGCCATTGAACAAGATGTAAAGATTGTGAATGTGAAGATTATGAGGCACTTTTACGAGGCTGCACTCAGAGCTGTTGAGGAAAAGAGGTTAATTTGTTTGCTTCATTAGACTGCAGTTAAATTAAAGGGGTTATATTTTTTACCCCAAAGTGACTGAATGAGCGGGAGATGTTGCAGTGCTGCGATTACGTTTTGTTTGCTTTGGTTAGGAGTGATTCCTAAAACCCTGAAATGAATTAGCATTTTAGCACTCCTGGTTCCCTCGTCTCAGAGTCAGTGGGTTTTTAGTTAGATGTCTGAAATAAGGTCTGTGGTTTACACGAGCTGAAGAGGTTTTTTTTTGACCTGGATCCTGATCAGAGTCCTTTAACACTGGCTATCTGCTGATCCCAAGTTAAATCTCATTTTTATAGTTACTTAAAGGTTAAGTATGTAAGATTTAGGGAGATTTAGTGGCGTCTAGCAGCGAAGATTGCATATTTTAACCAGCTGAAACTTCTCCTGGTTGTAATTCCTTCAGTGTTCATTATTCAGAAAGTTTTTACCAGGAGCTGAATTATCTACAGAGGTCTTCTCTCCAAAACAAACAGACCAGGAGACAGCAGGGTCCCCTACTACAGATATTTTCAAAAAAAAAAAAAAAAAGAGTTGCACTTGAGATAGTTATGAATATTTTTCGGGTCTTCTCTTGTTTGCCTAGCTGCTTACTAAGCAGCAGTTGTAGCATTGCTCGGTGCGTTAGCCTCACCCTCTGCACTTTCAGTGGTGGTTTCCACAGTGGACGGTGTGTCAGAGTCTGCTAAAAAGTTATGAAACAATCCACTGTGGCACACAAGAATGTCTGTACACTTGACATAGTAATACAGCTAACTGGCTAATATGCAAAAATAATTACAGGTGCCGCACAGTGATGTAGCGTTAGCTAGCTCACATGATCGCAAAACGATTCCTGGGTAACAGTTAGCCTATCATGAATAAGCTGATTTATCTCGGCTAATAATATGTTAGATTCACATTAATGTGGATTTTCAGACACATTTTACTTACTAATACTTATATTCAGAGTATTAAGAGGTCATTTGGTGGCCCCCCTATAGTAACTCTGAGGACCCCCTAGGGGTCATGGACCACCTAGACCCAGGCAGTTGAGAAAACTTACTGATCACATTTTATTCCATTTCTGCCAATATACCCCCCTAAATCCAACACACTGGCCCTTTAAGTGTGTATCTAAGACAATGAAATATAAGTTAGAGACCAACCTGACACGCTCTCTGAGCTACAGATGATCACTCTGGATGTGACGATATTTAAAGTAACTAATATAAATGTAAAACAGGATATGATAATTATTTTTCTCTCTTAGCTTCTCTGTTAAAGTTCAAACTGTCTGCAGCGTCCGTGAGCGACAGGTAATCAAAGTGAGCAGTGGCCATTAGTAAGCTGATAATGCAGGATAATGGCAGTAATCATCATGGTGGTTATTTTGAAGGGATATTAATCCTTCATTTCATCAGTGCTCTGGGTCACCTCTTCAGACATACAGCTACATTCTGCAGCTGTGAAGTTTTAGAGGTAACAGATCATATTGTTTCCTACAGCATGTACGTTACATGAGGGCTGCACAGTTTATGGAAAATGTACCTTCATTGCGATATTAACATGGTATCACAAAAGACGGCCTCACCTGCGATGAACACTATATTTACATGTGCCATGCATTCACACGCTGCATGTGCTGATTAAAGAGCGGCGTCAAGTGACTTTAGTAGTTTGGGAAGTTTTCTCCATGTCACAGAAACTACTGAGAGTGAAACTTGTGTTTTGGATGTTATTATCATACTGTCCGTGGTGTGCTGGGCAGTGGTGTAAGGTAGTTACGACGGTCCCTACTGCACGCTGTCGTCTTGTTACATGATCTGAGACTTGACATTGGATTACATCAACATACATATTACTCAGCAATCATCGTCTGTATGTCTAAGACGTCATAATCCAGGGTAAATAAGTTTTCAATAATTCAAACAAATAGATTGTCCTGGTTGTGGTCTACCTTGTCCCATGGTCTCTATTTATATCTGTTTGAATATTTTCAGTGTGGCAGTCACTCATAAGGGCCCATAAGGGCATTGTTGGAGGGCCCACTCTCTCTATGGGCCCCTCATCTCATGGGCCCCAGTGCAATCGCACTGCCTGCACTGTCTGTATTTACGCCCCTGGTGTCAGGGTTTTATTCTGGTGCTCTGCCCAGATCGTTCACCTGTTCTCATCCCCGGCTCTCTGAAGTTTGGTACGCCACTGTTTGCCGTTAAAGGCAGCAGAGTGGCACAGACGTCCCCAGGGCCCGCCAGTAGACAGTGACCTCATATTTTAAGGTTTTAAGGTATTTAAGGGCCAGCAGGAGAAAACATTGCTGCACATATTCAGTTGGCCACATACTGCAGAAGTAAACCAGAAACTAAAAACTTTTTTTTTTTTTTTGGGCATATGCGCCAGACAAGCAACTCCTGGAATAAACAGGCGCCATCTTGGTACCCAGTATCTAGTTATGTCATCCTCTGGACAACAGGACGCAGTCAGTCTCAAGCCCTGCTTGATTAGCCGGTGTAAAATTTGTAATATTATAATAATTGTATAATTATATTATATAGATAGATAATTAATTATATGATTATAATGTGACAGAACAGGTAATGAATCATTTTCCCAACAGCCGGCAGTGGTGCACCTCAGTGCTGCTGCTCTTAGGATCCTTTTTTGGGGCACTGCTGTTGGCTCTCCTGTCCTTTTTGTTAAATGAACTGATAGTCCTTTTGTGTCTCGGACTGATAAACGTGTTTTGAACTAACAACTCACCGATTTCACGACCGGATGCCGGGTCACCTGCCTCCCCAGCTTTCATTGTTGCACTGTTCAGGACACCATCGGCAACGGTGTGGATTAACAGGCTGCTTGTATGGACCGTGTTCACCTGGATTA
Source organism: Epinephelus fuscoguttatus (assembly GCF_011397635.1). Taxonomy (NCBI): domain Eukaryota; kingdom Metazoa; phylum Chordata; class Actinopteri; order Perciformes; family Serranidae; genus Epinephelus; species Epinephelus fuscoguttatus. The sequence goes on from NC_064759.1 coordinate 4,351,438, forward strand.
ACCTGTCTCATATATTCCATCCAGTAACACAGATATTTCAATACACAGCAGCAGAACTTTGCCAACTACGTTTCCACCTCTCCGAGCCGCAACTGACTTTACCTGATATGGCTTATCATTTTTGCGGAAATACATTCACCATAGAGTGCCGAAGTCACACCCCTTCAGGTAGAGCTCATGGGACCTTAGATCGGAAAAAATATGAATGGCAGTGAATGGGGAGAGAAATATTATCTTTTGGTCCCATTTGAGTTGTGACATGAAATCTAAATATGTTGTTAATGAATTTAAAACATAAATTTTAAGCTCAAGAAAGTCATACTTTGTGGTAAAACTGTTGAGATATAAGCTTTTTAATTAGAAAGACTCAAGAGTACACAGGAGGAGGTCGCGTATGTGACGTCATAGCTTTCACTCGCTTCCTGCAGCTTGGCCTCCCCGCTGAAATTCCACTGTTTTATGATTAATCGATTTATGATTGAAGATGTCTGTGTGTTTTGTGCCAGGTTGCAGTCACTCCAAGCTGCGGGAAGCAAGCGAAAGCTATGATGTCACATACGCGACCGCCTCCTGTGTAGTTTTTCTAATTACTTTTTTTTTTTTTTTTTTTTCAAAAGCTTATATCTCAACAGTTTTACCACAAAGTATGACTTTCTTGACCTTAAAATTTATGTTTTAAATTCATTAACGACATATTTGGATTTCATGTCACAACTCAAACGGGACCAAAAGATAATATTTGTCTCCCCATTCACTGCCATTCATATTTTTTCCGATCTAAGGTCCCATGAGCTTCACCAAAAGGGGCGTGACTTCAGCACTCTGTGGATCCTGACGGAGCTTCAACTTCGATGACGCAACAGCAAAACGATCCTTCTTTTTTTATTTTAACTGTCTTGTAAAGTGTCCCTGAGTGCTCTGAAAGGTGCCCAAAAATAAAATGTATTATTGTTATTATTATTATTATTATTATTATTATAGAAAAACATCGGAGACTGCCATTGGTGAATGTCATCTTATTTGCAATAAGCCGATGGCGGTCAACAAGGTGAATATCGACTGATAAATCAGTGCATCCATTTTTAAAAAAACTCAACAAAACTCCAAGGCAGGTTTTAAACTTCAACTTTTTCTTTCTCTTCAAACAATCAGAGAGCAGATTTTTTTCTAAAAGTAACAGTGAACAAGACTGACCTTTCAGAAGAAGAAAGAATAAGACACATTATATTAATGTTAATATAAGACTCTGACTCCCACTCCATCACAAATAATTGCAGACACTAAAGTAAATGTAAATAAACCCCATGACTGCAGTTTAAATGTAAATGTATAGCGAGAGCATGACAGGTGAATAATGAGCCGTCATTACTGAGGTCGGAGCAAACTGTGAACTCATTTTCACATTAAAGCATGAAACGACTCCTCGTATAAAAGCTGTATGATAACCAGTTATTATGCTCTGCAGAATGGAGCGTAATCAGGCGCTCATACAGAGACACTCACACAAACGCTTCTTTTGTGTTGCGTGTTTGCTGCATTAGTCACTTTCCCTGTGACGTTTCCAGGCCGAGCGGTCAGGACACTTTATTTAAACGCTGACAGCTCTCCATTCTCTCAGCAAATCTCCACTTTTCTCAATTTGACCGCAGCTCAGTTAAAAGGCAGCTTCTTCATCCGCCATCGTCTGCACACTTTAGCTTTAAGACTCAGGGACAAAATAATTAGATTTTTAAAGTTAATGTATTTTAGATTTACCCAGTAGTTTGTACTCTGGCCAGAACTGCTAGGTGTACCAGGGTGCCCAAGAATGTTGGCTGTAGTAGGGCTGGGCTGGAAAATGACTTTTTAACTCCGCCCACAAAGATTTTTAATTGTTTCAAACCTACTTGATCTTTTTATGGTCATGTTATAGTTTAGTGTCCTGGGGCCTCATTTATAAACCTTGCTTACGCACAAAACGGGGCTTGAAAGTGGCGTACGCCACTTACCACGCAAAGGTTGTGATTTAGAACAATAAACTTGGCGGGAGAATGTGCGCACCTGTGAGCAAACTCTGAGTCATGTGTGCGCACATTTTGGAGACACTGGGAAGTGGCGACGCAGACGGTGAGGTGGAGAAGTGGAGTCAGATTTTTATTGATGTCTCACACAAATTTAATGTCACGCTATATCCACCTTAGATCCATGTTATCATTGAAATGAAATCCAGCAGCCTTATTTTGCGCTTGGAGTGAGTGATAATTGTTTCATAAAAACGTTGTAAAATCCAGCTGTCCGCTCTGTGAGCGCAGGAGGGGGAGAGGACGGCGCGACTGCATGGAATATATTTATTTATTTAGCTAAATATTTCCAGTGCATTTATCATGTCTCGAAATCCAGCCATTAAGCACAACCGTTACACTCATTTCATCAGCCCTACTTAGACATGTGCTGTTCATGACAAAACCGGCATGAAGAAACGTGTTCGCCTATTACACTTTCATCTTTGAATTGTATTTCAAATTACACGTTGTATTTTGGGACAGGGATACCACTGGTTCATGCTGTAATTCAGGCCGGGTGTCTGATCAGACTAATTGCCATAAACATTTAAATACCCTCATGCGTAATTGTGCAGGATGGCACTGGCACATCCTCCTTTTTGCCTCCACCTTTAATAAATGTGATTCTTTATGTCGCACATCAATGTCAAACATCCTCAAATTTAAAAGCAACACATTAACTACATGCTGGTAGAGGAGGAGAAATATTTGGTCTACCTTTAGATCAGACCACTTTTTTTTTTTTCTGTCACTGTCCGTGCAGTCCCACAGACACAGCTGACAGCATCAGCAGCGTTGATGTGTTGCCACTTTTTTCGCTTTCTTTTATTAGTGATCCCGCTGCTGTGGCCACCAAATAAAACCTTTCTTCAGTCCTCCATTTTGTGTGCAAAATGTTAACGTACAGCCCTGCTGTTTATTATTTTATATAATTTTTCATGTACATGTTGTGCAGCTGTATATTTTCAAACAGGAAAAAAAATCTGTCTTTGCATCTAATTTTGGTCACAGTCTGTTTTTATAAAAGTGCCTGTGACATCTCAAATGTGGCTTTGACCTGCAGCTGAACATGTGTCTCACTTCATAGAAAATACCAAGATATATATCGTGTATCGCCGTTCAGCCTGTAAATACCAAGATATGAATTTTTGTCCATACCGTATTTTGTCTGTATCGCTGTAGTGATTGTGGTGTGTCCAGGTGCAGCTTTCTGGCCCAGCAATGTGAGGCGACACAACAGTCAGCCGTCGTCACCACTGGTTCCTTGATGTCAGTTTGGTGTGTCTGGGCCTTAAAACTTCACATTTCCATTTCAACTCAAATTGACTCACAGACACTGCGGCTGTTTTCAGAGGCGTCACCGAGCAGAAAATAGTCCTGACGATTTCACATCGATCAGTGATAATGAGTGTTCAGGCTCACAGCTCAGTGTTCTGTCAGTCGATACAACAGCCGTCTCTCATATAATCCTCTTCACTTCCTCTCTGCAGCCCTCATCGTACCTCAGTTTGTTTTTATAGTGTCTGATGTGTTGAGCAAATTTCATAAATTTGTGAAATGTGTGTCACACACAGCCCTCAGTAAGAAATGTCCTCAGTGTTTTTATTTAATAAATGTGTTGTCCTTGATAATGAAGAGGCACAAACAGCCGCTCAGGTTTAATTAAAAGGTTGAAAAGACATATAAGAGCGTCTCCTGTGCTCAGTCCCTCAGCTGATCTGTTCCTACACTCGCATACTCTCTCTGTTCCTCACTCGCTGCCCACAGCTCTTCCACGTCTGCTACACTGGAATAATTTAACAGCTTTTTGTTCCTGAGAAGCCCACGGAGTTACGTAACAATCAAACAGGGTGCATCTGTTGTTCGTGTCAGCTGGACTCATTCGAATCAACACGGGAGACGATGAATATTTACAGCAGAAAATTCAAACATTAGATATTTTGTTGTTTCACAGCTTGAGGTTGTGAATATCTGGAAACAGTTTAATCATGTTTGTTCGCTCTATAATTCTGTCCCGTCACAGGCAGAGCAGTAAGGTCGTATAAACTATATTGCTAATTAACAGAATTAAACTTGTGTGGTTGAAGTGCTCTCTGCAAACTGAAGTCTGTGCTCAGCCGAGGATTGATTGTGTGGGAAGAAGCTCCACTCTGTAACATCACTGTACCGCCGCAAGTGTTTCTGTGGTTTCAACAACTCGAGCAGGGTGAGACGTCTTCTCTCGCTTCACGACAATTTCAGGAGTCAGATCAATAATTTAAGATAATAAAGTTCATATTTTTCAGCCAGATTCTTCAGTATTTGCATCAAGTAACTCACAAGAAATCAGGTGTGTCAGATTTTGTAGCTGTACTTTTAAGTGTTCTGTGTTTTATCAACATTTAAAGCTGTAGTTGTAGTGCTGCACAATTAATCGAATATTAATCACAATCACGATTTTGGCTTCCCACAATCAGATAAACCTGATTGACTGTGATGTTGACTAGAGGTGAGCCATATCATCTTGTCCACGATAATACTGGTATAATTTTTAATAAGATATGAACAGTTCACACCACAATACTCATATTTCTGCTTCTTGACATGTGAGGTCATACTGTTACCCATGGCTGAAAGTGAAATTATTACCACTTAGCCTCTTATCTTTCTCCACATTTTGGATGCGGAGCACCTTGACTTCTTCCACCAGATCCAGAATACTTTTCTGCTGTAACCTGTTTGTTTCTGTTAGAAACTCAAGCGCTTTCTTGATCTCCTCAGTTTCCTCAGACCTTTTCGGACCCATAGTGCCCGACGTCAGCTGTCACTGGTCGGCTGTCCAGCCCACTGATCAGCTGTTAGCAGCACCGGTGTTCAACACCGGCAACTCTGCTCCCGTTTTGTCCGTTATCCGAATTCGTAATTATTGATAGGCAGGGGTCAGTCCAGGGTATCCACACTTGATTCAATGTCCTTTATCCAAAATCGATGGTCGGTAGTCCAGAAAATAGCCAAAAAACGCCAAAAAACGCCAAGCACCAGAGCACAGAATCAACAAGTCACTGACAGGAAGCGGAAGTCTGACATTAGAGGAGAAATGGCAGAGCATAAAGGTCCAGGTGGAAAAAAACAACTCATCACCTGTTGATTTATATATATAGATCCCAGGGGAGATTTTTTGTATTTGAGAGCTGTTTAAATGTGAAATTTGTGGTAGATTTTATTTGGTTGAACTATTAGTATTGTAACAGAATCTGAATCTCACTCTGAGTTACTGTTGTTGTTCACAAACTAAAGATAAAAAGATTTTTCTCATTCATTTTAGGGCCATATCGCCCACCCCTAATATTGACGTATTAAAAACTCCACTGCATATTAAAATAAAGTGCTTCCTAAACTAACAGCAGCCTCCACATTATGCTGCTACGCGTTTTGTAAATGACAAACAGTTGCATTATTATCAACACTGTCAGCTGCTGGGTGGAAGCGGTGAAGGGAAAATGATCCGTATCATCCATCACTGTTGCTGCTCATTTCTGCATCTGCAGTCTGTTGCCTTCACACGCCTCTCAGCCTCAGTGTTAATTGTCATTCTTCACACTTCACACTGGAGGCTGAGACGGACACTGATGTAATTATCAGAGGGGCAAAAAAACTCCCAGCATGCATCCTTTCGTTCCGGTGGCTTATTAAACTGACGAGAGACAGAAACACTTAAGGTTCTTCACGGGAAAAGTTGTGAAAATCCAGAGTTGTGAAATGAAACCTGTTCAGTGTGACCCCAGAGGCAGGAAGTGAGTCGTCTTTAGAGGAGCGTTTGCTGTGCTAGGAGAGGTGGCAGCAACTTCAGAAAGTTATAGGAGTAAAGCAGAAGTGGTTGAGTCAGTTAGAGAAGTTTGTGTAAAGGGCCTCAGGTGCAACAGGAAAGAGTTGTGTGCAGAGGGACAGTGGAAGTTCACGCTGAAGGGTGAAGTCGAGTTTTCTGTTTGTGTGTGTGTGTGTGCGCATGTGCGAAATATATTTGCTCAGCTGTGCTAAACAACACACAGATGGTAAACAGTGAGGGAACCTTTTGGAGAACGTCCTCATGATTTATTGACGTGGCTGTTTGATTTGAGTTCAGCGACACGTTAAAGAGACAGAGGAGGCAGCAAAGTATGAAATTACATTTTCATTTTCCATTTATTTGGTTATTACTTTAAATTAAAGTGCTGGTCGCTGCCTGTCGAGGAGGAAAGAAACAATGCTGCACGGGAATCTTTGTCTTGTCTTGTCTAGTCTTGAAAGTTGGTATCTGTTAAATACCAGCTAATTCTTTTTTTAGATAAGAAATATGTCACATGACTTCAGGGGCTTCGTATAAAAGGGATAAAAGAAAAACACTGACACAAATAAATACCTCAGTTTGTAAAATTGTTAATGTGATTGATTTTGGAAAACAGTGAGATCACGTTGAAGCATCTCCCTACATCCTGTCCTGCAAGAGTGTAGGAAGCTTTAAATCATTAGATTATTTCTCACTTTATTTCTTCCCTTGTTTCCAGTTCAGTTATATATTTATAAATTATATTTTAAAACCATCTCCAGTCTGCCAGGAATAAAATACTGGTGAGGAGTAGGGTTGCAATGATATGTGATTTTCAGTGATCGTCTCAAAGTATTGTGTTATTGCAGACTCTACAGTATTATCTGTCAGAATGAGCCTTAAAGGAGTGAAAAAAATTTTCAATGTCATAGATGAGCAAATGTACACTGTATGATAACCGTCAACTTTTATATCCCAGTATACCTTGAAACATGTATATTGCTGCAACCCGAGTGAGGAAATACTGTGTCATTTATTTATTTATTTATTTGCATAAAAGTAGTGAATGTACTGAGTTTAAAATACTGGGATCAGCCTGTAAAATATCACCAAGTGTTCATTGTTTTTGTTTTTAAATTGTAGACTGTAGAGCCAATATCGGCTTCAAAGTGAATTATCAGAATCGGCCAACATGCTTTTTCTTATTTTGCACAATGAATGAATATCACATACACTGAAAAGCATTGTTACATATCGACATATCGGATATCAGCAAAAAATCCAATATCATGCTTCCCTATTTTAAATGTTGCTGTAACAACGCAGCTTCAGCTTCAGCTGATTTCATTCAGATTTATTTCATTCTGAATGAGAAGCCATCATCTGGCCAGTGTGAGTTATCAGTTGTTGTGTTATGAAGTTCAAAGAGTTAGTGAGAAGGCTACACAGTCAGTAAGGGTCCCCTCGCCAACACAAACATGTGGGCTGTTAGGTAAACTGTCAAAGAGACAGGGCCGGGTAATACAAGAATAACTCGTGAATGTGTCAGAAGGGTTATGTAAAGAAACCAAGGTGAACTGAAGCAACACAAACTGCTGGTGAATGAGCAGAGCTTCGTTCTGTCAGAAAACTGAAAGAAGTTTGTTGATGTTCAGAGTCTGAATGGTTTGGATTGGAGTCAGTTTAGTTCATTCATTCCTCAGTTATCTGCACCAACACTGACCTTATCCAGCAGAGCAAAGAGACTGGTAGATAGTAGGCAAGATGACCTGGTTTGTTTTTTGTTTTTTTTGTTCAGGTTATTTGTTGTTGTGAGTTGATGAATGCTGTGTTCACATGGAATCATCATTTCAGAGAACACCTGTAACGGGAGACAACACTGCCATTTAAAGTTTAAATGTTTCAACTTTTTGGCGTCCTCCTGACAGAATTTGTAACCAGATGTTTTGTAGCTCCATCACAGACGGAGAAAACACGAGTGTTGTTGGTAATTACTGGACATTACTAGAAAAATCAAATAAAATAATAATATTTAATGTATGTTATTCCATTATTTGTAAACAATACGGTGTCACCATCAAAACATGTTGTCATGCATGTTTCGTTTTACTGACGTTCTGTCACACTGTTTTCCTGTGTCGTCAAACGTTGTCTTCCGTCAGCCATCTACCTGATTTTATGTGAATGCAGCATCAGCATGAAGCAGCTGTTTATACTGCGGTCGGCCTCTAACTAACAATTGTTTTCATTATCCACTGATCTGACAGGTATTTTCTTCATTAATTGTTTTAGTCTACAAATTGTCAGTAAAACAAGAAAATGGTCATTAAACCTGTGAAGTCCAACACGATGTCCAAAATCCAAAATATTCATTTACTGTCACATCAGAAAAAAAGAGTGGTTAATTCTGACATTTTATAAGCTGCAAAAAGCTCGTGTTTTGACCCTAGAAATAACTGAAGACTATCGATCGATTATGCAAACAATTGCTGATTGTTTCTGTCAGTCAAATACTGGATTCACTGAGCGATTGTTCAAACTCTGATTTAGAATAAATGCATTTTAATGGCAGTTTTGCACAAAAAGATAAACTGACTGAAAGTGAAGATTCATCAAGTAAACAAGGCGCCAAACAGGAAGTGAGCTCAGACAGCTCTGATTTACAGATGTTGATGTGTCTGTTCACAGGAACCAAAAAGTGACTCAGTGACTGAAGACGTGAGGAAGGTCTGGACCTCTGGAGCAGTCAGGAGGTAACGTTTTTAATAAATCATTGTCCAAGTTTAGTTATATATTTGGGAAGTATTCATCTGTCTCTACAGTTGTTTTTCAAATGACCTCATTTGCTCTGTGAAACTCGTGTTTGTGCCGCTTAAATGACTTAATTGCTTCTAATCGCCGTCATTATGAGCTTAATTTCATCTGCCCCCTCGACACGCTCTCACTCTGCAGAACAGATTTAATTTAATGTGATCAAAACAAAAGGTTTGACAAATCTGATAGATTTTACAGGCTAAGAGAAGCAAAATATAAAATCCCAACAGTCCATTATGACTCTTAACTTAAAGGTCCAGTGTGTAAGATTTAGGGGGATATATAGGCAGATATTAAATATAATGAGTAGGATAATTCAGCTCCTGAACGTTTGGATCTTATCAGAGACAAAAGGTGAGCACACATTAGCAGGTGGTGTGCTAACAGCTCAGAGAAACACTGAATTGTAATGTCAAACTGTTTTATTCAGTGTTTTTACCAGTTTAAATCAGCTGGTCCGTTTCTTTCAGAGAGAAAGAGACCGACTGATATTTAGTCTCCTGATAAAAACCTCCTGAACACTGAAAGAATTCTAACCAGAAGTTTCAGCTGGATGAAATCTGCAGTCCTCACCTCTAGACACCACTAAATCTCCCTAAATCTGACACACTGGACCTTTAAGCGTATTAATTTAGTCATTTTGTGGGTACGAACTATGAAACAGTTTGATAGGTTTATGAAACACCTACTTGCGTACTGAATGAACTACATGTTTTAGTAATACCTCCAAATAGGCTTTTTCTATTTGTTCGCAGCTTTAAGTGTTAAAGTGCAACTAAAATTTTAAGATTTTTTTTTTTTTGTCTAATGAAAGCAGCACATTAACAAAGCAGTCGGTGTCTACACAGGATGCATTCAGCAGTCCCTCCAGGATCTCGCGGCAAAAAAACCACTTGAATTTGCGGCCAATTTTGTCAAAAATTGCGGCTAGTGACAAAAAGAGGAATAAAAAGATTTGTTTTTCCTTAAAACTACTACCTCCACAAAAATAAGTCATGTAATCACTTGCTATAATAATCATACTGATTACAAAAATAGCTGCAGATGGTTTTTTTTATCTTTCTCTTTAGTTTTATTTAATTAGTTTTAAAACATGGACTCCAATAATGTTGCAAAAAATCCTGAGTGAATATTGTAGCGCTCAAACCAGACAGTGTGCCTGTAAAACAACATGTAAGCTCCATCTCCTGTAAACGTAACATTTTAATAAATTCAACACATTGTCTGCATTTAAACAGCGCAAATTCTTATGTCAATACAGAGCGTTTCTCCATACCGCAGTGCCATTAGCGCATTTGATGATGCGTCTGATGATGTTTGAAATGATGCGGCATGTGCGACGACTTCCGGTCAGTCGGAAAATGAGGAAAAATCGAGGGACTTTTGAAAAATTGCAAGCCCCCACAAATATTGTGGACTTTCATTGAATTTGCGTTAAAGAATTTTCTGGAGGGACTGATTCAGGGACATCATTGAATGTAGGTCACCTGTGTTTTGGCAGCTTTCAGAAACCAACTCGGTCACTGTAGTTATAGACGTAAAACAAACAAACAAAAAAAAGTACAATAAATGCGACACCAAACATTTTTTTTGTATAGGTAAAGCTCGAGTGAAACATAAACCATGAAGCGAGAAGAAAATAAATAAGTTTTCCATGACTGTGAGAACCCTGTACACCAGCTTGTTGTGAACGCACCCCAATAAAACTAAAAACAGCCTGAGAATCACACACATGGATGTTTTATTTCTTTAAACTACAACTTGTGACAAATGATACAAAACAGAATTTAAACTTCTTCTGGCCCAAAAGAGACTTTACATGTGACACAAAAACAGACTCGGCCTGCAGAGTCCTCGTGTCACACTTGACTCATTGTTCTCTGATGGAGACGTTAATTCATTTCAAACCACAGAGTCTGTTGCTGCTGCATCACTGCGTCACAGATGTGTCGTGTTGGGACACAGATGTTTTCAGGATTTTAAAAGGGTCGCTCAGTTTCCACAGCAGATTGTCTCATTCCTCCCTGTTGTTATCTGTCTGTGCAGATAGTCTGAAGCAAAGTTCTGATGATGATGATGATGTCTGATCTTGTGTAAATACATTGGTTTTCATTTGTTCTTTTTTCCTAAATAGTTCCTGTAATTGTTTTCCAGTCTTCAGGTCCTCGTTAAAAATGGAGGTGATGCTGGACTCCACACAGACGGTAAAGAAACAGCAGACTTCATGATCACTTATTGTTTCTGTTTTCAGTGAATGTTCCTGAAGTCCACTGAGTAAACATCAGCTCCTTTCATCCTCCTCTTCCTCCTCCTCCTCCTCTCAGGTAAACCTCTGCTTTCACCCTGATGTTAGACCTTCAGCAGCTGATTGGTCGACCCAGTCCCACACATGGATGGAGCCGTCTGAGGCTGCGGACAGCAGTGTCCGTGAACGTTCGGGGTGCCAGACGTGGGAGGTAACAAAGACGTCGTCACCAGACTGCGATGAAACGGCGTGACCACGATGCTCGAACAGCGGCTGAACTTCCTGCAGCTCGTTCCTCCAGACGGATGTGTTGTAGAGCTGAACGGCTCCACTGAAACCTGCAGACATGAGGACTTTAAAATCATTCATCTGAAACTTTACGTCCAACTCCACCTCTCTTCTCCCTCTCCATTTCTACCTCTCTTCTCCCTCTCTTACCTCTCCCTACCTCTATTTCTACCTCTAACTCCACCTCTCCCTCCTTTTCTACCTCTAGCTCTCTTCCTCTCCCTTCAGGTCTACCTCTCTCTCCGTTTCGTACCTCTACTTCTCTCCATTTCTACCTCCAACTCTACCTCTCCATCTCTACCTGCAGTACTACCCCTACCTCCAACAGCACATTTCTCTCTATGTACCTCCAGCTGTAACTCTACCCCTTCTACCTCTTGCTTTAACTCTACTTCATCTTCCAGCTCAAACACCCGCTCTTTTTCTTCCTCTAGCTTGACCTCCCTTCCTACTTCTACCTCCAGCTCTGTCCCTTTCTTTATTTACACTTCTCCCAAGAGTTATATGAGAAGATCAACACCACTCATGTCACGTCTCATTTAGCATAAACAATACTTTTTTACTTTGTTGCTCAGATTAAACAAACTGATGAAACATGTTAATGAGTGAACTTTACAGGTCCAGCAGTTTCTCCTTGCTGCTCAGCTAACTGGCTGCTGCTGTAATTTCATGTGGAACGGACAGACAGAGTGGTATTGATCTTCTTGTCCAACTCTCAGCAACAAAGTGTTTTTCAAAAATGTCAAACTGTCTCTTTACATCAACAGCTGGATCACCGTGTTGCTGTGAACTCACCTGACACTGCGATACAGTCGTCCAGCGCCGGAGCCCACGACACTCTGACATCATCCAGATTGCAGTGACGTGGTTGGACGTCCAGCTGAGCCCGACTCACAGAACCTCCTGTGTTCCTCAGGTCTGAAATCACTGCCTGTCCAGACGAGGACAGTCTGATGACCTTGCAGCAGGACGGACCTGCAGAGGCGTCTGTCCACCAGAGGACAGCTTCACCTGGAGATACTGGTGGAGATGAAAGCTGAGGAGCAGCCGATGTCCGAGTGTCAGCGATATAGACGTTCCCGTTACAGCAGCCGGCGATGAAGACTGTGTCACTCACAAAGTGTAAAGAACTCAGAGGATCTGCTGAGTCCGTCTCTGTTTGGACAAAAGGACAAAAAAAAGAGCTCGTAAGACGTGTTATAAGCGTTTGTACAAGCAGAACATCACTGAAGAGCAGACGGGTTGCAAGGTCTTAAAAATCTATTTAAGGGTCCTAAAAATAATGTCTTAATTAATGAATCTTAAATTTAACACCATGATTCCTGCATATTCACCCTGCTGCTTTGATATGCATGTTTGTAACTGAGCGTGACAATAAATAAAGCATCAGTGTTACCGAGCGTGTAGAGAATCTGTCCTGAGGTCAGCTGAGTCAGCCGGACGTCGCTGCTCTGAGCTCCGTGAAGAACTTGTGACGAGGGTCGAGCTGCGATCCTGCTGCCTCCCTCCGACACGCTCCTCGTCCCCTTCACGCTTCCTGTTCTTCTGATCACGTCTGTCATTGGATGATAAGACGCAGCACGATAACCAATCAGACGGTGAGAATACACGACACATTTAGGAATCAACTTCAGTCACTTAAAACAGAGAGGAAGGAGATGGTTTTTACTCACAGATGAGGTTAAAAGTTGTTCTTGCACTTTTCAATTTTTTTTTAAAAAAATTATTACTATTTATTGATTTGTGTGTGTATGTGTGTGTGTGTTGCAGCAGCAACGTGTTAAAAATGTGTTTTGCTGTTTCAAAATAAAAAAGTGGAATAAAAGTTTCTGAAGTACAAAAGGACTTTCAAAGAACTGAGAAATGAGCTCTGAATTATTTAGAATAACAAGCTTGTTTGTGGGGTGGAGAAAAAAAATCTGTTTTTTCCAAATTTCCTCTTTCAACCCAGTGAGCTGCACAAAACTGAATTTCCATTCAGCCTGTACTGTGCTGGGGTGGAGACAGAACTCTAATTCTTTCTCCTTATTTTTATTGTTTCAGGTTCATTTAAAGTTTGTGAACACTGTCATCATCATCATAAAAAAATCTGAGTCTTGTGCTTTATGCCTTACCTTAACAGCTAAAGGTATTCCTGAATTAATAATAATAATTAAATATTTTTAAGACACCGAGCTGAACATCACTCAAATTTCAGACAGTAAAGCACAAAGTACTCTTTAGTAAAATACAACAAATATCTATCAGGGATTATTTAAAAATTACTGAGGAAACGATTTATAGCGGGACTTGCACATCGACAATGTGCCTACAGCGCAGGTTCTGTGTCCATGTACCCTACGCTGTAGCCTGACACACACCTCCCCAGAAATGTAACTACAAGTTGCGACACCGACCTCCTGAAAACCATTTCCCTCAGAGGAAACAAAGCTTTGATTTACTTTAATTTCACAGATAAGAAACAAAAAATTCTGAAGACAATAAAGCCTCCACAAAAATAAAATTTTAAGTCTTGTGTGTGATTTATCCTGGCTTCATATGAGCAGAGGAAATGACTGCTCGTCGCTAGGCTAATTTATACAATGTAAAATGCCATAGGCTTGTGCTAATAACGTTAGCATGTTGTATTTGTTTGGAAAACGTGTTTAGTATAAGACAGTTGTTTTGTCAGTGAACCTTGTGAGCTGTAATGGAGCCCAGATAAAGACAAGTGTTTGTCTGTGAATGCTGCGAGTTATAGTGAAGCTGATTTGTGTACTTGTGTTTGAAACTGTCTCTATTAAGCCATGTTTAATGTGTGTTTAATGTGTGTTTTGAATCAACTAAACTTTACAGCACTTCACAGAAACCCCACCGCCAACTAGTCGCCGCTATGTGTAGTTACATATCTGGGGAGGTGCAGGTCAGGCTACAACGTAGGTACGGCATCTATTCTGCTTTTTTCTTCATGGTTTAACCCGACGTGACTTCACTCAGAGGAGCTTCAAGTAAACTCAACTCACCGCTGTCGTCTCCTCCGACGGTCCACACCTGCAGGTCAGAGCTCCGCCCATCATTGGTAACAACACACCTGCAGAAACAACAAGACATGAATTTATTTTAATATTCAAATAAAAGTCAAATAAACTGTCTCCTCTCTGCCTGACTCCAGTGTTACTGAGAGAAGATAGATAATAATATACAGAAGTTTTATTATTTTTACTTTTACAAAAATGACCACTGAGAGATTGGTATCGGAGCATCATCCCTTCTTAAAATATTTATTAAAGAAGTTACTTCTAAACTAGAATTACTGCACCACGGTTGTACACCACTGAAATCTGAAGAATTCCCCTCGTGGTGTTCTTGAGATATTGTGTTCACAAGAATGTGATGAATGAAAGGTCACAGTGACCTTTGACCCTTGACCACCAAAATCAAATCAGTTCATCCTCAGTTCCAGCTGATTGCTTGTGCAAGATGTTTTAGAGATGCGCGTTCACAAGAATGGGACGGACGGACGGACAACCCAAAACACAGTAACACTGCACCGGTGATAGAGGCGTTAAAATTACAGACTGGCTTTAACCCTTTAAAACCTGGAGTGACATCACTTTTCTTGTGGTGCTTTCAGACGCCTTTCTCAAGTATTTAAACCTTTGAACCTCTGAGCAAACTGGTGCAATGTCTTTCAAAAACATGGGGAAAAAAGGCAGTGAACAAATCGATTAGAAATGTTCCACAATTTGCAAAAAAAAAAATAGATTTAGAAAAAAAAATTTTTTTTAAAGCTAGAGAATGATGAAAAGAAGCTGGGTAAAAACTATATTTCTAATTACCATTATTATATATTTAAATTTATTTTACAGAATTATTATAATTGAAGCTCTTTTTCAGGTCATTTTCTTGTTTGTTTTTGACTTTTTTTTTTTTTTAACTGAATTTCTTGTTATTAATTTTTTTCTTTTTACTAATTTCTTCTTTTGTTGCTCACTGCTCACCTTCTTCCCATGTTTGTGAAGAAACCGAGCCAGTTAGCTCAGGTTTCAAACAGTTAAGCTGAACCCAAAATTTAGATAATAAATGTGCATTGTTGGGATCCACTGTTGCTTCACGTACGCTCTGCTGGTCTAACTGACTGAAAGCTCACACAATGACTGTTTTAGAATTCTGCTTAAGAGACCCAGGTCATCCAGCGCTAGTCACCTGTTCTGTAATGCAGGGGTCAGCACCCTGAAGGCACTGCTAAGAATTCTAATGTATAAGTTTATTTGCCGACTAGATGAGTCCCAGAATTATATTGTTAATGCGCTGGTGAGTCTCAGATGTAGTGATGTTAGGTATCAGTACAAGTGTCTCCTAGGGGATAGTCCACATTGATGTTTTTGTTTGTTTGTTTTTTTCTTTTACCCTACTATGTGTCTTGTGTGTGTATGTCATGATTTGGGCCCTGTGTCTGGCTAATAAAGTGATAGTGATGATGATGATGATGATGATGATGATGATGATGATGAATAAAGAGAAACAGTGCAAAGATGTAAGTGTGCGAAAATCTTTTTCAACCAGTCTGGACTTTCAGTCTTGGAATTTTCCAGCACCTTAACAAGACCAAGCTGGGTGGAGCGGTGGTTGATCTGCATCAGATACTAAATGTGCAAAAATTAGAGTTTAGAAAAACATCCTCAGGTATTTTTTATTTAAGATATGACACTGAAAATCTCAGATTATCGGCTTCATCAGGACTTTTTTCCAACTGCTCTCTTTAAATCTGACAGGAGCGCAGAGGAAACTAAAAATCTAGAAAATCTATCATCTAGAATATCCTGTACTCTTTGAACTTTGGCAGAAAATTAGGTGTTTAGTAAGAAGATGATTGAGAAAATAAGTTTTTGGGGCTCATTTCACAAATGTACGACATGCAAACTGTGATGTGACACGTCAGATAATTTCCTTTTATGTTCATTATGACATATTTTGTGAGTCCTTCAGAAAGGATTTATCTGCAATTTCATGAGAGATGATTTTCTTCCTCCCCAAAATGAACACAGTTCAGTTAGTTGACTAATCTCTGGTTTAAATAAAGAAAAAGATAAATTAAGTGTCATATCATAAATAATACTTTGAGTTTGGGGCTGTTTGTCATTTTGTTTTTTGTGAACTGTGATCGAGAATAATCAGGATTTTTGACAATAAAATAAACGTTTAACTGAGAAAATATATGAATATTAACAACAGTGTTCGTTGTAGCCATCAAACATGAGAGAATAATAAATCACGTGCTTTTCATTCTGTTTGTTTTGTTTTTACTGTGTGTTCTTCTTTCAGATGATTAGATTTAATTTTTCTTGCCAGCATTTAATGATGATGAACATTATTTTAACTCCACTGAAGCTCATGATGAAGCTTTGAAACTTCTGCAGAGCAAACAGTAACTGAGTTTAAGACCTTTAATGGACGTGAGTGGAAAGACAAGAAATCAAGTAAATTACAGTGAAATCGTTCGTCACGAACTCACCTTGTTCCTGGGACGCGTCTGAGGCAGCGAACAGGACCGTCTGTGAACCCACCGTGGACGACTTTGAAATCCCTCTCTGCACAGAGACCCTGAACACAACACATATATATTCAGCAGAGGCTCAAGTGCCGACTGAATGCTGTGTTAATTTTTAAATAAATAAAGTTTACACAGATCGTTACCTTATTTTCATCAGCGAACAGTTTCAGAGGTAAAAGCAGCTCCAGAATCTCATTTTTAGATGAACTGTATCCTGCGACACACACGGCTGTGAACATGATGATACAAAGTTTACTTAGCGTTAGCACATCTCCTCCTGTGTACGTCTGTGTAACATGATCAACAATAATCAACAGTATCATGCTTACAGTCTGTCTGTTGGTTGTACTGTTTGTGATTCTGGTCTGTACATTGTGAGACCAGTAATGATGAATATTGTAATGATGAAATAAATGTACTTACTCTTCCCTGACGTCCACTCGATGACCTGGGTGGGATGTTCCAGCTGATACACATGAAGATCTTTGTACCTGCAGAAACCAGACAGGCTTTAATGACTGAACACAGCAACAGTTCAGGACCCCAGTCACAGAAACACCACAGAGAGGTCACAGTAAAAATAGCAATTATCTTTTTATTTCTAAGCTGTAAACGTAGCAGCAGGAGTGACGTGTGTTGTAGGAGCTGCAGAGAAGAAGCTTAATGTAAAGTTAAAGGTCCAGTGTCCAGGATTTAGGGGGACATATTGGCAGAAATTAAATGTAAGTATGTTTCATTTAATCACCTGAAACTAAGAATTGCTGTGTTTTCGTTACCTCAGAATGAGCCGTTTATATCTACATAGGGAGCAGGTCCTCGTCTACTGAGATCACCAAGTTGCACAGCCATGCTTCTCAAAGTTAAGGATGCTTCCTTGGTAGGACGGGTCCTTCCAAGTTGGGTCCTACAGAGACTAGGCAAGAGTCCTTCCAGGCATTCAGTGAACACACACTGGAACAGGCTAGCAAGTGCCCAGGATCAGGAATGATCAGTTTCATAGTCGACACAAAGGCACGCAGACGCGAACACATTAGGACGCATCAAGACGCATTGGCCACAATGATGCGTGCTTGCATCTCAAAATGTGTTGTGTGTTTTTTTGATTAACCACTTTTTTTTATTCACAGAAGAAGCAGGTATGAAATATGGCGGGCGAAGAGGAAAAACTTTGCGAACTCGTACGGGCACACCCCCAATTATATGACAATTCTAGTGCCCTGCACTCCAATAAAATGGCAGTACTAGCTAGCTGGGATGTACCGCTGCGTGCGTCGACTACGAAACGGCCCTTACATGTGACTGAACAGAAATGACGATCACTGATGTTAAAGTGTTTCTTGCAGACAGACGGACTCTCTCTGCATTTATTACATCGATAATAAACACTGATGAGGGACGTAACAGATCATGAAGAGAAATTTTTTTCCAATAAATGAAGACAGCACTTTGTGCTGCTTTTCTTGTTCAGATATTTAACTCAATGGAGAATCAAAAAACAAAAGAAAAAGAAAACTTGGGAGCGACACACTTCAATTTTATCTTGTCTTCCCTCTGGTATGAAACTCCAGTGATGCTGTGATGTATCAGATCAGTCCGATCAGCTGTCCAATCAATAACTGATATCCAATCAGGGGGTGTGTCGGTTGGTAAAAGCCTTCAGCCAAGGCTGCACTCGTGTATCCTCGCTGCCCTCTCCACTGAAAGCCTCCTCTCTCCTCGACTCATCCTCTCTCCATTAACGAATTGAGACGTCCAACCAGATGGTGAGTCTCGAGGATAGAGGACAGAGGAGTCGAGGAAGGATACTGGGACGAACCTCAGGTGTGTTTCATTGAAATGGCCCCTCCTTCAATTCCGGCACATCGTGCGCAAGAAATTGTGGGTACTTCATGCCCCCTTAGGATCCACACATGCATCCTTGAACATTCTCTGAAGGAAGGATTTGGTCCTCAGTAGGATTGGAAGGATCCTTGACACTGGAACAGTCTTTCATTGGGATTCAGTGACGTAGCCTCCTTGAAATTCTTGACTTTGAGAAGCACAAACTGGCTTTAGATGGGGACATTTGTGTTTTTGCCTCAGCTGCTGTTGTTAGAAGCACCTCCAAGACGAGCAGCGATGAAAAAAAAAAACAGACTTTTTTTAACGTGGAACTAATTTATTGAGTGTTTTTACTCCTGAACAATGAACAAGGAAGGAATTTTAACCAGGGAAGTTTCTGCAGCTCACAATCTGCAATCCTCACTGATACACATCACTAAACCCCTGAATCTGACACACTGGACCTTTAATTTAAAGAAAAAGGGTGCTGATAAATAAATATTGATGTTTCACTCCACAGCTTCACTTCACCATTCTCCATAATGTAAAATCAGTTTTTTAAAGGTAAAATGCCTCCTTTGTTCTGCGGTATTTCTCCTTTCACACCAGAATCCTTTCTACAAATTTAAATATTTAACATTTCCTCTCTCAGGGCTGAACACACATACCTCAGCTATGAAATAGGTATCCATCTTTTAAATCATTATAATCCACTCTTCAATTCGGCATGGATAAAGTCCACTGAAGGAAAGTTTCCGAAACAGAAAATGTCACTTCTTAAACTTTAAATGAAACAGGATGCTGCTAAATCTTAAGTGAAGAAAAAGCAAGCCGAATTAGAAAATGGCTAAATTAGATGCAGGAAATGTCTTGTGATAATATTTATAAGGAGTGTACACCTGCGGCTAAGAAGAGAAATAGAACTTAATAGATTTTTAAGTGCAGTTCGGTCTTCAGTTGGCCATGGATAAAGTCCACTGAAGGAAAGCTTCCCAAACAGAAAACGTTACTTCTCAAACTTTACCTTAAGTGAAACAGGGTGCTGCTAAGAGCTACGTGTACTGAAACCAAGCCGAATTAAAAAACGACTAAATTGGACGCAGGAAATGTCTTGTGATATTATTTATAAGAGTGTACATCTGCAGGTGAGTGAGGAGAAATAAAACTATGAAGATTTTTAAGCGGAGTTCGGTTTGCAACGCTAGCTAACGAAGAATGCAGCGTCTGGCTTGCAGCAACAATAAATTATAGACTTTTAAACAAAGAAGAAACATTTCTCACGTTTTCAGGGACTCGATAAACCAGTCATCTAAAATATCATCAAACTCCAACTCCTCCATCTCAGCTGGAACATCACGTTAATGCAGACACGAGTCTGCTGCAGGTGTGTTGTTGTTTCACTTCCTGTTTGTCTCACTCTACAGTTTGTTGGTGGTTCATTCAACTAGTGCACACAGTGCACAGCGCCACCTGCTGGACAGGAGCTACAGAGTTTTATTTAATCACTTCTTTCTCTAAAAATAAGGCTAAAATATATATATAAAAAACCCTGCAGGACAGTTTGCAACAAAGTAATAGTGGTTTGAAGAAGTATATATTTTACTCAAGTAAAACACAGCAGTGTAGAAACACGCTGGTAGACGTAACATCCTGCATTCAATATCTTAAGTACAGGTATACGCATCAAAATATACTCAAAGTACCAAATGTAAAAGTACTTGTTCTGCAGAATGCTCCATTTCAGAATAACATATATCTGATGCACTAATGTGTTCAATGAGGAGGACCAAGACACCGGTGACCCCTGTTTCCATCCAAGGGGTCAGTGTGGACCCTGTGGAGAGCTATAAGTACCTGGGGGTACACATTGACAATAAACTGGACTGGGCTAAGAACACTGACTCTCTCTACAGGAAGGGCCAGAGCCGTCTCTATTTTCTGAGGCGACTGAGGTCCTTCAACACCTGCCGGACAGGATTTTCTAAGACTCTGTGGTGGCCAGTGCTATCCTCTATGCTGCTGTGTGCTGGGGCAGCAGGCTGAGGGTGGCGGATGCCAAAAGACTCAACAAACTGATCCACAAGGCCAGTGACGTCATGGGAACGGAGTGTGATTCTCTGATGGTGGTGTCAGAGAGGAGGATGCTGTCTAAGCTCCAAACTATCTTGGATAATGTCTCACACCCACTCCACCATGTGCTGGTCAGGCACAAGAGTACTTTCAGTGGGAGACTCATACCACCAAGATGTACCAGTGAGCGCCACAGGAAATCATTCCTGCCTGTGGCCATCAAACTGTACAACTCCTCCCTCTGAGTGGCCCTGAGACTATTTCACACACTGTCTCTGTGCAATAAATCTAAAGTCATGTAACACTTCTTTTTATACTGCTATTTAAACACATTCGTACCACGAGGCACATTATGTACATAATCTTTATTACCTCCGCCAAGGAGGTTATGTTTTTTCGCTGGCGTTGGTCTGTTTGTCTGCAAAATGACTCGAAAACTCCTGAACGGATTTTGATGAAATTTTCAGGAAAGGTTGATAATGGGACAAGGAACAGATGATAAAATTTTGGTGATTGGTTGAAGCGAAGTGGATAAAAAAAAAATGGCAGGAAATCCGAGCTGCTTGGCGGAGGTCTGCGCTTTCCGAGTGCTCTAGTTTTTTCTTATTTCCATTCTGTATCTCAGCTTATAGTCTATTACAGTACACATGTATAATAACAAGTCTGTATAACATCAGTATATCATTGTTCAAAAAGCAAAGCACATACCTTTACTGTATATATTCTGTTTATGTAGAGTAGTTGTGATATTGTTCCTATGTGTCACTGGTTTAAACAGTCTTCGGCCACTTTATGGTCATATTGTGGTCATGTCCAAAACTATTTTATTTCTGGGATTTAATATTAGTCAGCACGTCCAAGTCAGGGGCCATGGTCGGAAACCGGTGGATTGCCCTCTCCGGGTTGGGGGAGAGTTACTGCCTCAAGTGAGGGGTGAAGAGGGAGCTGCTCCTTCGCGTGGAAAGGGGTCAGTTGAGGTGGTTCAGGCATCTGATCAGGATCCTCCTGGGCGCCTCCCGCTGGAGGTGTTCCAGGCACGTCCTACTGGTAGGAGGCCCCGGGGCAGACCCAGAACACACTGGAGGGATTACATATCTTGTCTGGCCTGGGAACACCTTGCAGTCCTCCAGGAGGAGCTGGAAAGCGTTGCTGGGGAGGGGGATGTCTGGGGTGCTTTGCTCGGCCTGCTGCCCCCGCGACCCGGCCCCAGATAAGCGGATGAAAATGGATGGATGGATGGATATGTCTTTCTTTGTTTGTTCTTGTGTTGATAGGGTTGTTTTTTCATCCTTACTGGTTCTGTTTATTTATCAGTACTCAGTACTGTATGTTTTTATTAATTGCTAATAAAAATCACTTGTTTAAAAGAAACAAATAAATGTAGCGCAGTAAAAAGTAAAATACTTCCCTCTGAGATGTAGCGGAGTAGAAGTATAAAATAGCCTAAAACAGAAATATTCAAGTAAAGTACAAATAATTGATCAAAACAAAAAATTTGATCTAAAACCATCCGTAATGATTTTAAAGATGTTTATCATAATGATTTGTGGTTAAAGAGCTGAAGCTTCAGTGTGGACCTGAACATTCCTGAGTTTTCTCAGGTCGACTGCGGCAGCATGTGACAACAGCCGACACTTCATCCTTCCTGCAGAGCTCCATCTCTCCGGCTGTTGTTTTTTCCTCCCACTCGTGTTCCTCCTCCTCCTGTCATCCTGTTCTTCCTGCTGTCTGTCAGGAGAGACACTGAGTCACGTCTCTGTCACTCTGTCTTCCTCCATCAGTCTTCCCCTCAGGGGCAGAACCAACAGCTCTGAGTCAGTATAAACACAAATGTTTACATGTGGTGTTTTCAGAGTTTCCTCTAATTCAGCATCAATAACAGGTTTAACATATTACAGGTTTTATTCATAGTTTAAAAAGACCCCAGTTCTCTGTGTTTCTGTGGGAAGGGAGACACTTTTTTAACAAGCTGCTTCAGGAAACTTTATAGAAATCACTTTATGCTAAAGCTGCCGAAACTGTCATTGTATCCTGACAGCTGTGAAAAATCTGATCTCTCTGGATCCTCCTCGTTTTTTCAGATTTTCAGGCTCTTGCTTACAGTGGCTGCAAAAGTTTGGGCAACTCTGGTCAAAATTGTATTTACTGTGAGTAGTTAAGTAGAAGATGAACTGGTCTCCAAAAGGCATGACGTTGAAGCTCACATATGCTTTTCAACATTTTAAGCAAGATCAGTGCATTAATTTTGTTTTATAAAATTTTAGAGTGAAAAAAACAAAACAAAAGGAGCACCGTCCACAGGTGTGGGCACCCCAAGACATTTGAGCTCTCAGACAACTTTTCCCAGGGTCTCAGACCTTAATGAGCTTGTTAGGGCTCTGGCTTGTTCACAGTCATCGTTAGGAAAGGCCAGGTGATGCAAATTTCAAAGCTTTATAAATACTCTGACTCCTGAAACCTTGTCCCAACAACCAGCAGCCATGGGCTCCTCTAAACAGCTGCCTAGCACTCTGAAAACTAAAGGAACTGATGAAGACTAGAAGAAGACAGCAAAGTGTTTTCAGGGAGCTGTTTCCTCAGTTGGTCATGTCAGTAAGAAATGACAGTTAACAGGAACTGTGGAGGTCAAGCTGAAAACTCTCTGAGAGAGCTGCTCGTAGGATTGTTAGAAAGGCAAATCAAAACCCCTGTTTGACTGCAAAAGACCCACAGAAAGATTTATCAGACTCTGGAGTGGTGGTGCACTGTTCTACTGTGCAGACACACCTGGACAAATATGAGCTTCATGGAAGAGTCATCAGAAGAAAACCTTTCCTGTGTCCTCACCACAAAATGCAGCGTCAGAAGTTTGCAAAGGAACATCTGAACAAGCCTGATGCTTTTTGGAAACAAGTCCTGTGGACTGATGAAGGTAAAATAGAGCCTTTTGGACACAATGAGCAAAGGTATGTTTGGAGAACAATCTGTTAAACACGGGGGAGGATGGATGATGCTTTGGGCTTGTGTTGCAGCCAGTGGCACAGGGAACATTTCACAGGTAGAGGGAAGAATGGATTCAGTTAAATTCCAGCAAATTCTGGAAGCAAACATCACAGCATCTGTAAAAAGCTGAAGATGAAGAGAGGATGGCTTCTACAACAGGACAATGATCGTAAACACACCTCCAGATCCACAATGGACGACCTCAAGAGGAGCCAGCTGAAGGTTTTGCCGAGGCCCTCACAGTCCCCCGACCTAAACATCATTAAACATCTGTGGATAGAGCTCAAAGAGCAGAGCATGAAGACGGCCCAAGAATCTCACAGAGCTAGAAGCCTTTTGCAGGAAGAATGAGTGAAAATCCTCCAAACAAGAACTGAGAGACTCTGAGCTGGATACATAAAGTGTTTAGAAGCTGTGATACTTGCCAAAGGGGGCGCTACTGAGCACTCACCACGAAGGGTGATCAAACTTTTGCTTCAGGCCCTTTTCATTTTGTGTTATTTTAAAACTGTAAAAGACTGAAATTAAAAAGTAATCTTGCTTAAAACATTGAAGAAATGTGTCATCTTTTATTTCATGCATTTTGGAAATCAGTGTATAAAGAAGTGTAAACAGAATTTTGACCAAGGGGGTGCCAAAACATGCCACTACATTTTACAAAGCACCAGGCTATTGAAGTGAACACTACCATTAAACTGCACCACCACTCAGAGAGAGTCAGTATTTACAACTATCATTCAGAAGTCACCAGAAACAAACCACTATTGATCTCTCTCATCCAACAGAACAAACAGTTTGTTTTACATCGGCTGCAGAGTTTGATCACATCACAGAGATCTAACAGTCTTCTTTTCACGGCTGTTGTTTCAGCCTCGCAGCAGGAAAATGCCGTGTTTATCTCAGATATGATAACTGTCGGACTGTCTGTCAGACGAGTGTCAATAGCATCCCAGCAGGTTCTAATAACTACAGCCAAAGAGAACAAACAGCTCACAGACCGCCTGTGGTGAGAGGCTGAAGTGTGTGTTGGCAGTATAAAAGTACTATGCCTCGCACTGACTGTCTGCACACAGGGAGGAGAAGAAGTGTTTCCTACTGCTGTTATAATCATACTGAACTAAACCCAGAGGAAAGTATTTACTGACTGCACTATATTTGTATCACATCATTAGATTTCCAGCTCATGAGCCTTGATGTTTTTCTTATAATGCATCTCATAACTTTTTGAAAAAGGAGGACCCTATATATGGTCCACATGAAGCTAACATGACCACTGTGACATACAATAAAGCTAGTCACTACTTTTAAATTAATTTGACCGTCCATAACCATAACGCCAATAAACTTAATGATTTTAGTCATTTAATGTGTTGATTTTATACATACAAACACTAAATACTCATCTTTGTCTCTGGTTAAAATCACAACTGTCCCAGCTTTTATTTTGAAAGTAGAAGGAAGGAACTTTTTGGGTGCATTCGACTGGATAGAGGACGATATACAATATAAGATTTTCACATAGAAAGCATTTTTTTATGGTCTTTGCAATAATTGCAGAAGGTTTGCAGCCGAGTGTGAGGCAGTTAGGATGAGAGTCAGGCAGCACCTCCAAATTTGAGGCCATGGTTCTCTGCCAGAGTAACTGCTTCAAGCGAGGGAGTTGAAGTATCTCGGGGTTTTGTTCACGAGTGAGGGTAGAATGGAACATGGGGTGGATCGGCGGTTTGGTGTGGCTTCTGCAGTGAGGCAGGCGCTGCGCCGGACCATTGTGGTGAAGATGATGCGGTGAAGCTTTCGATTTCCTGGTCCATCTATCTCCCAACCCTCACCTATGGTCATGAGCTCTGGGTTGTGACCGAAAGAATAAGGTTGTGGATACAAGCAGCCGATATGAGTTTTCTCTGTGGTGTGTCTGGGCTCAGCCTTAGAGATAGGGGGAGCTCGGAGTAGAGCCACTGCTCCTTTGAGGCAAAAGGGGTCAGTTGAGGTGGTTCAACGTCTGATCAGGATCCTTCTGGGCTCCTCCTGTTAGAGGTTCTCTGGGCACGTCCCACTGGCAGGAGGCCCCGGGGCAGACCCGGAACACACTGGAGGGATTATATATCCCATCTGGCCTGGGAACACCTCAGGGTCCTCCAGGAGGAGCTGGGAAGTGTTGCTGGGGAGAGAGACGTCTGGGGTGGTTTGCTCAGCCTGCTGCCCCCTTGACCTGGCCCCGGATAAGCGGATGAAAATGGATGGATGGAACTCTGAGAAACAACCATCACCTCAAACCTTCGCTTCCTTTCCACCCGCCGCAATCAACCCTCAGCAGAGAGCTCGTCACTGAATCATTACACTGCTGCTGTTACAACGCGTGGCTTTGTTTGAGTTCACAGCTAAACAGACAGATTCGTGCTCCCTGAACTCATCACTACAAACTGCAGAATCATCAAATCACAAAATCAAAACAGCTTTTATGTGACTTTAATTTAACAAATCATCAATAACAGGACGAGTGGAGGGGGTTAATATCCTGTTACACAGCAGGACTGTTGGATTATGTGTTAGTGACAGACTGTTTGCATGAATCCTTTCTGAAATAAAACCAGGCCACACGTGACGTTAACTTACAGGAAAGAATTAAACGCTAATGAACCAGTTGATTTGAACCTGCACAGTTTGGAGTTCATTAATTCTGCACTGACTGAGTCACTGATTCATTATGTGTGTCTATAAAAGAGCATGTTACATTTATATATGAACAGTTTTAATATTAGACTTCATATCCATAGTGATGTAACTGCTCACAAGTTAAATAATAAATCTGTTTGCATCAAACTAACAACACAGTGATAAAAAGTTCATCAGCTGAAATATAAAATAACATTTCCTAACATGTTTCAGATCTTTTTCACACAGATATGAATTTGTGTTTCATGATTAAAGCTACATTAATCAACAGTTTTATATTAACACTGGATCACGATTAATTTATAACGGAGAGTCGCCTGTAGCGATAAACTCAACGAGTCTGCACTTCCCCTCAGCTCAACACATTATATTATTATGTACAGCTTTATCAAACACAAGTGTCTGACTGTTTAACACATCAGTGACTTGATAGTAATTCCAGGGTTTCAGAAGTATAAATTTGAGATACTGAAGATGACAGACGTGACTGTTGTGTGGTGTGAAAAGCACGTACCACCATAATGAAGCTGTCGACTGTTTCTCATGAATACTTGGGGTTGAAACCTTCCTGAAGTTTCCTACTTGGAGATCCATTCATTCTGTCTGAGGACGGATTTCGTCTCTGAAACGCTGCTAAAGTCAATAGAGTAAAAAACAGGGATCAGCTGAACAGATGAGAAGCAGAAGTTTCTCTGTCCGTAACATTTCTGTTATCCAGAGTGAGAAGTGACCATCAGTCCTGGTGTTTTCCACAGACCCATCTGAGCTGAGGCTGGTCTCTGAGGTCCGTCGGCTCCGACGTGGAGAACCAGCTGCACTGGCAGGCGTACGCCCGTAAACCTCTCCTCTTCTTCAGCTTGGCTCTGAGCTTCTGACGGTCCGGCATGTTGTTCCTGCAAAGACAGAAAGTCGTTTAAAGGGCAGCTCCACTTCTATTTATCTTCTTACTATATAATGACGACAACTCTGTCTGTGTGTCTGCTCCATGTTTTTCTCCTCACTGACTTGGTCAATCCATGTGAAATTTGGCACAGTGGTAGAGGGTCATGGGAGGATGCCAATGAAGCAATATTACATCAATTGGCCAAATGGGGGCGCTATAGCAACCCATTGAAATGTCAAACTTTGAATGGGCATATCTCATGCCCCGTATGTCGTAGAGACATGAAACTTTGCACAGAGATGCCTCTCCTCATGAGGAACACATTTGCCTCAAGAACCCATAACTTCCGCTTATATAGATTTTCCGCCATTTTGAATTTTTTGAAAAACACTTCAAATGGATCTCTTCCTAGGAAGTTTGAGCGATCTGCATGAAACTGGGTGAACATAATCTAGGGAGCAATATCTAAAGTTCCCTCTTGGCAAAAGTTGGAAAACTTCCTAAAACTGAGCTTCTATAAGGCAATGAATATTGCGGAGGGCGTGGCTCATCACATAAAGGTGTAGAACATCTCAAGGGTTTCACCCATCACCACGCAACTTTGTAGGCATATGACCACACATAATCTGAGGGGACCCCTCCATTATTGACCCCATCAAACAAAATGGGGGCGCTAGAGAGCTCATTTCTTATCTAGGCCTAACCGCCATATGGATTTTTACTAAACTTGGTAGATATGTAGAACAGGACGCCTCAAGGTGACTGGAGAAATTTAACTCTAATTGGCAACTGGGTGGCGCTATAACAACAGAAAAATGCTTCAAAATGGCTAAAATGCGACCGATCGCTGTGGCTCCCCCTGTGGACCAATGTTGGTGTTGTTTCTAATGTTTGGTATGACTAAGTCATGGTATGGTATGCTGTACATAATCACGGAAACTGTCAGTGTGTCATTCTGTCAGTCAGTCATTCTGTCTGTCCCACGTTTTTCTACTCACTGACGTGGTCAATCTATGTGAAACTGCACATAGACATTGAGGATTGGCATAGGTAGAAGGTGACAAAGCTACCAATGGCTATGGACTAGTTTATCTATATTTTGTTGTTGTTGTTGTTTGTATCATTCTGTAGCTTCCCAGTAGTGTTCTTTAGGTATTCAACTCTGAACATTCAGATTTTGGTCTAGGTTTTGATATTTACTGAAAATGACACATCTAGTCAGCAACAAGTACAATGTCATTATCATCACTGGGCGGGCAGATTGGCTCTGGTAACAGGTTGGGTTGTTGCAGATTTTGAAAGATCCTGAACCCCGCATCGCTACTGACTACAGATAAACGTGAATCTACGACAGCAGTGACCACGTATGTAAATGCTTCCATGCGCTGCAGTTTTTTTGCTGACTGCCATAAACAGTTAGAACCAATTCATAGTTTCCACTTCAGCCTGTCCATGAGTGTCTGCTTTGGTCAGTGTGACGTAAATGTCATCATCCCCTGATATCCGTAAGGTCCACACTGAAGGCCTTTGCACACTGAGTCAGTTTCTTTTGTCCAAATTGTCACACGCCTAAAATTAAATACGACCTAACGTTGTGTCAATCATGTTGATACACTGAGTCTGAAACTTTCATCTGTCATTAAAGTTCTCGGAATAGGCTCAATTTTCTCCGTTTTTCAAGTCTACCAGAGCCTTTAGAGACATTTGACCAAGAATCAGTGACGAAAATGTGGCGGCAGGACACAGCCACGACGAAAGAGGAACAGGTCGCACAGTATCCTTTCATATCTTTACTACTTTCAACAGGTCAGATAGTAACATTCAGGTGGGTGATGATGAAGAGGAGGAGGATGTGTAAATGCACTTAACACACATTCAGTGTTTTTCTCCTGGTTTTGTTTAAATGTGCTGCGGCTGCTGCTGCTGCTTTCTGCTGGAAATAAAAGCAAAGCCACTTCAGTCTTTTATACGAATAAATCTCTCTTCATTAACACTGAAAAGCTGCATATTAATTCATGACGCCTACGTGCATCTCTAACAATCATATATCTATACACTCCAGTCGTAACTGCTTTTATAAAACCACCATGTACACTCACCTTTTATATTAAATTACAGACTGAAACACTTTTGTTAATGTAAATGTTCTCAGGTAAACCTATTAATAATTATATAACATGAAATAATAAGACAAATGTGAAAGTGGCCTCAGAAATGGATGCACAGTTTCTAATAGATATCAGAACTACATGGCAAATATTTTTTTTAAAAACAACAGTCTGCTTGAGGACAAAGGTTACAGGAATATAAAATCATTCAAATAAAGTAAAAATAAATAAATTATATTATTGAATATAAATATAAATATTATTTAATGATATTATTAAAAGAAATAAATACATTTTTTTTAACAATTTATAAATAAAAATCAGGTTAAGTGAAATTTAATCACATCCCAGCAGGTAAATCTTGAGTGAGTTGTGTTTACTTAATTACTAACTGGACATTAAAACATACAAATAACACTTATTTTAACAATAAAGCTGCGGTGAAGTGAAGTACAACACTCCCTAAATCTGATTATTTGCCTTTCGCAGCTGGTTGGTTGAAGCTGTGCCGCTGCAGGATGCGAAGGACAGACTCATCATCCTGAGTGCTCTCAATTTACCAACATCATTCTAAAAGGAAACGTGGAAGAAAACATACTGAGTGCTGAAATAATGGCGCTCTTGATAAATGTTTTATTTTGATGCGTGAATTATTACAGGCGCTGACAGTTACAGATTGATTCATACACACAAATCTGACTTTTCTATATTTTCATTGTCAGTGTTTCGTGATAAAATGAACCAAGTGTCCTCATGTGCACTGGTTCAGCTGTGTTACATTAAATAATGTTTGTGTTTTGCTTTCATTTAGAAAACATGTTTCTTCAAGATTCATATGGCAAGGAAAGAGTACTGCACCAAATACTACAACTACTGAAAGAAAAAGGAGGCTGGGGCTTACGATCTCAGAGAGCGTACTATATCTCAGCACAGATTAGAGCATTACTGTATTGGTGTGACCCATCTTATACAGCACAGTGGAAAGAGATTGAATGTAGAATAATATGTGATGCCCATGTACAGGATACTACCAGATAAAAACTTGCAGAGATACATAGATAGACTAGAAAATCCTTGGGTTAGATCTACTCTGAGGGTGTGGGGAGCTGTGACAGAAAAGCATAAACTGGAGTAAAAATTCTGAGTATGTGTGCATATGATTTGGATTTTACACCAACTAAGCTAAGAATAACTTTATTCATCCCCAAGGGGAAATTCAATAACCTGGATGATAGGTTTAAATTCTGGATAAAAAAGGCATTCATTCATTCATTTTCCGACTCTTGTTGGGGGTCACGGGAGTCTACTGAGCTCTTAAGTTGCGTGTTTCCGTTTCCGGTACAGGGGACCTTAAAAATCGATTTCTTATAATGTATTTCAATGGAAATACTTTCAATGAAAATTATTTTCTGGTCCCGTTTGAATTGTGCCATGAATCTCACATATGTTGTTTGTGAATTTTTAGCATATTTTTCGTGCAAAGAAGGCTACAATTTAGCAGGAAGAAGTTTGATACGGTTAGGTTTTGTGTGAGAGCGCTTTATGGACTACAGCTCTTCGCTGCTCTCGACGCGTATGATATACGTCACCACTCACACTTTGAACATGGCTGTGTCTCTGGTACACTTCACCACCTTCTTCCAAGGAGAGGACAAAAGCCTTAAGCGTGGCGAAAACCACTACAAGTCTGGACATGTGGAAACTTTAAGCTATGCCAGTGGGGAGATCTGATGGCTCCGTAGATCGTGGCAGAAGACGCAGCAGCAGCACTGTGAGTTGAGAAGTGGAGGGAAAGTGTGATGACGTGACGTCACATAGGCGACATGTAGTCTTTCTCATTACGTTGTTTCCACAGCCTTTAACCAAAGAATCATACAATAAACTGTCAAACTCTTAACATGAAAAAATATTATTTAGACCCACACAAAACATTTGTGTAATCCAAGGCATTTCATGACTGGGACCAGAAAATAATAATTTTCTCTCCATTGATTCCCATTCGTATTTTCCAAGCCTAGGGGCTCCGATGGGGGGCTACCGGAAGGGGCGTGACTTACAAGCTCTCACCCAGCGTCAGCTGGGTGAGAGGTGGGGTACACCCTGGACAGGCCGCCAGACTATTGCAAGGCAAGAGTCATACAACGGTTGGGCGGGTTGATCGTTGCTCCAGCTGCAGCTATACCTGCTCATTCTTACTCTTAGTGACATTAACAGCTGACTAATTCATCTCATAATGTGCCTAACCGTAGTGGATCATAACTTTTCTATGAATGTCAGGCCAAACTGTGTCCTGCAACAGATTGTAAAGCCTGCTGTTTTTAGTCGGGTAGATTTCTAGAAAACTTGCGGCTCTTATCGTCAGGTTCAGAGGAGTTAAAGGCCAATTAAGGTATAAAACTGTTCATAAAACAGGTTTTTCAACTATTTTGAATAACCACAAACATGAGAGGTCCTCGAGCACACAGTCATACTGTGAACACATAATATGAGGCTGATTAGTTCATTAGTTTGTGAGATTAGCTGCGGACAGACTCCCACTCATACATGCCCTCGCTCACACGTGAACAAACACATAACATAGACCTCTGTGATTCTTCTTACTGTCTAATAAAGAACAAAAAGAAAAGACAAGCTTCAGTCAAATTCTCACCTCGCCTACACACACTTCCATCACCCGAGTGTTTCCTGTCAGTCCCTGTTACTGTAACAAACAACACTGCGTCACCAGGAATTAGTCTAGTCCTTCCTGCTGCTGCACGTGAACACAAACAGGACTGTTATCGCTGTAGTTTTCATATGAAATCAAAGTCAGCAGTCACCACGTGATCTCTGGGTGGTTTTATACTGTGATAGGAATTAAATTATGAAGAGCTGATTTCTCACATTTCCTTACTTTGATGGAAATGTTAGGCTGGATATTGAATGTCAACCTTTTTCATTCTTAACAGTGTCCGCAAGATCGAGCGTCGAAAACCATCGAGAACTGGAGCTGGCATCACAATCGGACTTGTTTTTGTCGTCTCTTCCATAAACCACTGACAGTCTGATCCAAACAGCTGAGCTGCGGAGTAATACAGTGCACGGCAGCGGTGGCACAGTGATGCAAAAGTTTTATAGTTGAGAAAATGTAGTGTCAAAGAAAAGGGCTGTCTCTTAAGGTGGCTATAACACGTTTTGGTATCAACCCCCGTCCACAGCAATGTGATGCTGAGCTTCCCCGGTGGGACTCCCGCCTGAAATTCCAAACTGGGGAAGCACTGACTGTCATCTGCTGAAGGTTATATACAACTAACCATTTATGAGCAACCTCCTGTTACAGCAGCCCAGTCGCCAAAAGAAAATGTTGGCATTGTACGTTACATTTGTACATTTCATACCTTTCGTATCAATTATAGGAGCCGTCCATGGTGTAAAATGTGTGTAGGTTGCTATTTGTCCTGTAGGGGGCACTGTAATATCATGGGTGTCTGTTATTATCAGTAGGAACCATTCATCGAGGGACAGGTGTTGCTAAACGGGGGAGCACACATGAATTTTTGACCACAATGCAGAGCCACGTCAGGTCAGGTGTGCGCTGCTCAATGTAATGGTGAAAATTTGTACCTTTGAATGGTTTCTGGAAAAAGATTCATGAATGTTTGCAAGTTTTTCATTAAAGACTACAGCGCTGATAAATAATTATTATCAAAGAAGAATAAGTGGAATTTTTGTTTTCACCTGATGAGCAGCAGTCGGATAGGTCTGCCGAGCACGTCCATTAGTAAGCAGACTGTCTATGCAGTCCCTCAGTGGCTTTAAGTTTCGGCTAAGCTGCTATATCAGTGTCTCTAAAATGACGTGGAATGTGAGCTGACTTTGTCATCAGGAGGTGGATGGCGTGTCACCTCGGCGAGATGCCTGCCAAGCTGCAGACCACTGTTCAAGATCTTTACCTAACTACAACCGAGTGGTTTTAGTGCCTGAACATAACCACGCATTAACCACAGTGTTAACGAAATGAAAAGCTCCAACATATCTGCCACATAATGACATATGTCACATATCTGTGGTTTGCAGAAACGCACAATGGCAGCAATTATTCTGGTGATTGGGTTGGTTGTGGTCGATTGTGCAGAGTGTCTACCTGCACTCTGGAGACAAACTTGTCATTGTTACACTCAATCACTTGATTGTGGGTTTTAGCTGTGTTCAGGGGTCTAAAACAACAATGCCTCAGCTCGTTTGTATTCTGGTCAGAGTGAACTGCAGCTGCAGTCGTTCCCGCTGTGAAATAAAAGGTAACAGCTTTTATGTTGTTTGACATGAATGTGGGCGTTAAAAACGAACCTGAGTGTGAAAAAAAAAACACATTTTATAACTTAATGTGTAAATTTCTAAATGGTTTAATGAGGTTTTGTGACTCACTCCGCTCTTAACAGTAACGGCAAAACTTTCACTAATTTGTGTTTCTGTACTTTTATGAATAATGCATTTTTAATGTGTTTCTACACCTCCTCACTTGTTTGAGATCAAGAAATCTGTCAGTTGACATAAAGCAGAGTGTGTGAGGAAGAAGAGGTCGGCTTCACAGCTCCACACTGCCACCTTCTGGACAAACTGAGAAAGATCACCCAAAACTATTTCTGACAGAAAATGCCACATTTGTTCTGCATGGTCTACAGTCTTGAAATCTGGTATGGACTGACTTGGGCCAAGTATTCAACAGTACTACTTTTTAGGCCACAAAAAATGACACTAAAGCAGCAGTCAAAGTCAAGATGTTTGAAAAATTAGGTTTTTTAAAATATATTAATAGTTGATTGTGCTCCTTGTAGTTTCTGAGATACAGCCATTTTTTTACCTCACAAATGTTATTTAGTCTTTGGGCACATGACGACCGTTTTTTTGTTTTAAATTGTAGAAAATGCCATGAAAATGTCAGGATTTTAATTATTTTGTAGTACACACATGTGTCTCTGTCTATATTCTATATAAATCAAAGTTGCACAGAATTATTATGAGTCATACAGGAGGTGAAAACTTTCACTAGAGGAGCCATTCTCACGATATGGCCAAATGGTGCTTAAAAAAGCCCACAGGTGAACTGAGACAGAGAGGGGTTTTTGTGCAGGCACTAAAAGGTTACAGACAGCTTCCTACACACTTCTCTGTACTTTCTGTTTGATGACACAGTGAGCACTTTGTTCAGTAAACAACAACAAGAGGTTGAACAGAAAATCAGCTTCACAGTTTAATGTGAAATGTAAACATCCTGTATGCCCAGTGCTATACATGCTGCCCAAAATACACAAGCCTCAAACTCATCAGAATAGTGATACAGGCAGACCTGTAGTGAAAGACTCAAGTGATATTTTCCATCGTACCTTCATCTCAGACAGTTATATGTGCGAATATCTCTCTTCAAGTAAACAACAACATACCACGTCACCAGAGACAGACTCATCATGAATCAGAGGGGAGTCACACGTCAAACAGATGTGAGAATTCAGACTGAAAACAGCCCTGCGTTCAGATGATTCAGCCACGTCTGTGGTGGTGAGGTTGTTTCAGGAGACAGATGTCATCTGAGCAGACTGGTGTGTCTCTGTGTGAGGTGAGGTGAATATACCAGAGTATCACACAAACAATGACACAATATCTAAAGTCTGGTGTACTGTGATTTCCGGACCCAGACGAAAGGTGACTAACATGAAGTATCTTTGGTCGTGGCTCTAAAACTGTGATCCCACATCACACAGTGAGGGAGGTTCAAGGATGGCTGTTGTCACTGACTTGTGATCAAAGACAGCCTGGGAAAACATTCTGACAGTGTCAGAAATTTGCGATGACCATCTCACTGTGTGACTGCTGTTATGACCTATGGCTACTAACCAACCAATAGAAATGCAGCGTGAAATGACGCCCCTGGAGAAAACCCACGCTGACACGGCGAGAACATGCAAACGCCACACAGAGGGGCTCCAAGATCCCAGGGTTCAAACCAGGAACCCTCTTACTGTGAGGCGACAATGCTAACCACTGCACCGTGCCACCTGTTATCAGAGTGAGTTAGGTTAATCCACACTTTGCCAACAGGTAAGTGCAAGTATACAGTACAGTATTAGGTTCAGTGGTAGGTTTTAAGACTTGTAACATCAGAAATGTGGACTTTGACGCAGAAAAGCTTGACTCATTTGGACAAAAACAAATTAAAACGTGGATAAATACAATTAGATAAAACGTTTGTGGCAATTAAGACCTCAAAAAATAAAATTGAAAACTACTTAATGACAATTATCGCCTAATATTTAATGATTACATAGGACCTGCCTACACCCTGGATTCAACATATCCACTACATAATAATAGGGCAGGGCGATATGACCAAAAACTCATATCACGATATAGGTCATTTCATAACCCGATAACGACACATATCACGATATAGCACATTTTAATCCAGTGAAGGAAAAAGTTGCCCTGAATATTGTCGCCGTCTCGCTGCTTGTCTGCTCTTTCTCAGCGCTGCGGGGCTGAGCCAGCGCAGCAGAGACAGACAGCAGGGGAGTTAATATAATATTAATATGATATAATATAAACTCATTATGTTACTGTAAGTGCCGGAAAAGCTTTGCGAATTAAAAAGCCAAGAACAGTAATTTATCAATGTGATCCCTGCAAAAGATGGACAGACTCCAAATGACGACGTAAAAAGTGTAATTTGCATCACAACGTTATAAACGATAGAGAAAAATATGAAACGATAGACAAATCTGTGGTTTGCAGGATTGTACAATGCCAATATCATTTCTGGTTGTCTGACCAGATAAATTTAAAGGGCCGTGAGATGAACAGGAGAGGAGGAAAATCATTTCTGCTGCACAAAGTTTTGCTTTTTTCCTTCTAAATTACAAAATAATTTAACTTCTTCTGGAACACACAAGGGAAAATAATCTGTCTTTGGTTGAACTGGCCACAACTGGCAAACGTGCATGATGATGTAAGTGGCTTTGGGCCTGAAGCCTCAAAAAACATGTGACCTTTAGGGCAGATTGGACCATGTAATATAGACAAACCACTTCCTCTTTGGTGGCGAAACACTGACATTTGACACCTCACCGCGGTCACACGGTTTGACGAAATCTCAAGCTTAACGCAACTTTTGATGTCCCAGGTCTTAAGATGGTACAGACAAAACCTGGAGGAGGAATTCGACAAAGTGTGACCCCAAAAAATACACAAAAGTGGCAGAGTAAAGTCAAAATGGCTGTCTTCCTGTTGGGTTTAGAGCATGGCTCCAAGAGGCTTTCTTGTATGTCTTGGGACATTACAGATGCTTACAAAGTTTCATACCTCTAGGTGAAACATACTGCGGGGGCTGCTTCATAGAAAGGGGGCATCTCATTAAGCTCCATGATGTTTAAAGTCTACCTCTAAACATGTCCTGGATTTTCATGTCTTGTTGTAAAGAGAGAGCGTGTGCAGACTCACCTGAGGAACAGGTAATCACAGGACACGTCCCACTCACAGTCATCAAACATCAGCACCCGGAAGTCACAGGACGTACACCTCAACTGGTCACATGACCTGTTGATACAGTAATTACTATTAACTGAAGTGTATTTGAAAAGTTATTGTAAAAATAGCACATCAGTGTGTCAGTAACATATCAGACACGCTACCTTTGTAAAACTGATTTAAACAAATAAAGGTATGTGGAGGGGAAACTTGGTGCCTCTGAGACAATATGTATCAGAGTGCTGTATCATTACAAACCAACAAAGAGGCGAGACATGACAGACGCTCGTGGTATGAAATCATTTTTCACACCTCTTGGATGTAGCTGTTCCTACACCGTTTGTGACAGAGCTCCCACCAACGAACACAGGGCAGCACCTGGACACAAAACAGACAGCGCAGATCGACTCCAAGCACACATAAAACAGCATCCACATTTAAGAGAATCAAAAGAGCCGACAGAGCAACACAAACAAATTTTACACAGCAGAATCTGGAAGACATCATGAGAAATATCAAACCTTGTTTCCATTTTCATAAACACAAATTTAACAGACAAAAAACACAATCAAAGAAAAGTCACTGTGGTTAATTAACTATCTTTTAGACGGTGATTAAAGGTTGAAGCTTGTAGGCTGAAATGGTATTTCACTCATAACTGTGTTTTCACTTCAGCAACATCACACTCGAGGTTGTGCTGCTGTACTGCAGGCCGAGTGCTGAAGACAGTGCTTATACACTGTAATTATTATTCCCACAATACGTTTTTGTCTTTATTCAGAATGAACTCATTGACTTACTTTCTCCCTCCAGACTGAGACGACAGCTTCTTCTCCACTTGTGTTCCTTTAGGAAACTGTTCAGTCTGAAATGAAAGGTAAAAGAGCAGGTAACACATCTGCACATCCTGAGGCCAGAACTACGAAGCCAGTTCAACTAACCCAGGATATCTTTTGGTTATCATACAATAATTTGTATAATTCAGAGGCAAATGTTTTATTTCAGTCCTCCACATTTACTTTGATGGCGAGTGTAGTTACTGTATTTATGCTGCAATGTGGCAGCAAAGATGACTGCAAACAAGCAAACATGGATGAAAACAAAGCTGGATTTAAAACAGTTTAAAAATGCTTTGCAAATGTTTTATGAGGAAAGAAATTAACTGTTCTCGTTTGTTAGCCTTCAAAGACACACACAACTCCACAGTGCCCCCGGTAATTAAAACCGCTGCATTGTTTCAGATCCAACAACTGTGCTGTTAATTACCAAATACAACATTAAAATACTTATTATAGATCAGGGTTTCCTGATCTTTCTCCCTGGGGATCAATAAAGTAATTCTGATTATCCCTTAAGATAAGTGTTTTATTTATTGTAAGTGTATTTATTTTTATGATGCTTGAAATGGACTGTTAACTACTGCAGTGCACAGCAGACAGGTGACACTTGTTGGAGATTGGTTTACACAGTGAGTTCTTAAATTATTAATACTCAACAACAGTTTTTTTCTCCAGCATCAACATCCAAACCAAAACCAAGGTTCAAGTGTTTCCCTTGTTTTTTAATACTTTAACTCCAAAAACATAAAAGAAAAGAACTTCTGCACAGCACAGCTTCATTCAATGAAATGTTTCATCCCCAGCATTCAGGGGAAGGTTCATCTGTGGTTGAGAAGTTGTCGTGTCCTTGTGGAAATAAATAAATACTGGGAACGTGATAGCAGTGTGTTTTTTTGTCTTTGTGTGTAAGTACATGTTCACCTTTATTTGAGACGACTCGCTGTAGTCTTCCTCCAGTAATTCCTCCAGGAGGGCGTCAATATCGTCGGTGTCGCTGCTTATCGGCTGTTCAGGTTTTGTGGCACTAAATCAGAGGAAACCAGATTGTGAATAAGTTTCAAACATCAAAAAATATTTTTAACAGTAACCCTCTATGTTTACAATTCATTAGTTTAACCTTGACACATACACTTACAGGATATTTTACTGGAGGATTCAAGTATTTTAGACACAACGTTTGTTTTTAGTTGAATAAATAAATTAAGAGTCCAGTATTTCTCCAGTATTTTAGTCCTGGTAGTTTGGAGAAGGTAGCATTCAGAGCTTCATGTAGGGAATAAGTATAAAAACTTTGATTAATGTTTTTCAGGGAGTAAGTGGTGTGTTAGGTGGATTCCTGTGACCTCAATGTTTCTAAAATACTGGCTGCAGATAAATTACACTCAACTCCTTGTCATGCTGGTTTTGCGCATTGCAATACCACTTCCTTTTGCACTACCCTCATTTCCACTGAAAACCAAAGTCTCTCTAGGTTTATAAGGGACTGTTCTTTACTTATCGGATGAGGGGGGTGGCTCAAGTGTGACTTTTTTTTTTACCCTTCCCAGAAGCTACAAATATTTTTCCTTGAGCCTCCCTGAGTGACTGGCAGAAAATACATGACCCTTCCTCCACCATAAACTTGTTATTAGATTTTTAGAACGTACCCTTTGATGTTTACAAGTTAAAAGTTAAAGACTAAATCCCGGGGTTGAAAAAGCCTTGATTTTTCACTCTTGTCGTGCTGCTGGTTAGTTTATGCAAACAGTTTATTTTTGGCCAAATGTTAAATGAGAAGTAGAATTAAGAGATTTTGATAAAATATCACTGAAACTAAGATCTGATTTGATTTTTGTTTTGACAGAAGAGTTCATCTCACATGGTGTGTCCAAGGACTGTTGGAAATGTGACAATCCAACGATAATTTTTTCTGGCTGTGATAAATGGTGTAATTTGGCCGATTTTTTAAGAAAACATGCTTTCCAAACCTGCCTGCGTGACTTTCTTCAAATATGCCGTAATAGTAAATACAAAATACAGCTATTTAAAGTTGAATGCCCCTCCCCTAGGCCAAAATAAAAAAAACACAAGTTCCTCCCCAGTGCTTAAAAAAAAACTGACATGCCTCCACTTTTTTGCACCACCTCCTCCACCCTTATAAATTACCAACAGTCCCTAAGGATTTGTGTATTAAAAACTGTAAATGTTCTATTATTATTCTATTTTATTTTAATTTAAAATTTTGTATGCATCGTTTGTGTGTCTGGGTGGTTAAATTCAAATTTCACTGTGCAACCCTTTGTTGGAAAATGATGAATGTATGAACCTTGTACAGCTCTGGTTAGGAAGTTAACTAACTAAAGCTTTTTTCAGAAAATAATTGCCCACGCTATATAACTGATATAAATATATAACTATATTTCAATATATCGTTAATATACAATACAAAAACCTCTGACAGAGCCAAATGTCTATAAACGCTTAAATTCCTTACAGCTATCAAGATATGCACAAGTAAACAAAATCCAACAAGATAAGTATCTTTATCAACACAAGCTAACTTTACTGACATTCTCCTTCTTCACTTAGCATGTAGCATACTTGGCTAACGTTTAGGCCATTTAATGCCCCGAGCATGCAGCTCTTTAGACGTTATCAACACAGAGAAGTTTCGGAAAAGGTCTTAAGACGTTATAAACACAGATAACTTTAAGTAAAACGTTCAGCCACACAGCACAGCCCACTGTTGGACGTTAGCTTAGCTTCCATTAGCTGCCATATTAGCATCGTTTACCTGTGTTTTTTCTGTCCTTCGTTGTCTTTGCCGCTTTTTCCCGCCTTGCTCGGCTCCACGCGAGCGACGGACGCGACAGAAACGTTTCTACAAAACTTTTTTTCAACTTCATCCAGCAGTTCGTCCAGGTCGTCTTCATCGTCCATGTTTGGTGCTAACCCAGCTGAGCTAACCTCAGCTAGCAGCAGCCAAACAGCACGCTCACAGCGTTCGTCGTTGCTATGTAACAGGAGCGGAAATGAAGCGATACCGCTTTCAAAATAAGAGTTCCAGAGTTTGTCATGTTTGATTACAACGGTCACAAAAAAGAAATGTTGAGGTTCTGTTGATTTAACAAATATTCAGACGTTAAAGCAGCACGGTAAAGAAGTAGGAAAACATACTGTTTATATAAAATAATAATGATATAAATAATATATATAAAACCTACAAAAGAAAATGAAACAATTACCTTTTGCATTACCCTCATTCCCACTAATCCAAAGCCTAACCTTGTGATCTTTGAAATAATAGTAATAATAATAATAATAATAATAATTATTATTATTATTATTATTATTATTATTATTATTATAGAGATTCATTTATTATAACTACACTATTTTGAATACACACGTTAACATTTCACTGAAATTATATTCATGGTTTCATCTAACAAAAAAAAAGATTGATTGATAATAATTCCAGTATTTAATGTAAATAATAATGAGCTTTAATGCTGGCCTCTGTCCTGTTTGTATTTTAATTGACCTTTATAAGTTACGATGCATTTATTATAACACAAATATATTTAAATCACAATATTCACTGACCGGCCTCTTTATTAGGCACACCTGTTCAACTGCTCCTTAACGCAAATAGCTAATCAGCCAATCATGTGGCAGCAGCTCAGTGCGTTTAGTCATGTAGACATGATGAAGACGAGCTGCTGAAGTTCAAACTGAGCATCAGAATGATGAAGAAAGGTGATTGAAGTGACTTTGAACGTGGCATGGTTGTTGGTGCCAGACGGGCTGCTCTGAGTATTTACTGGGATTTTCAGCACAACCATCTCTAGGGTTTACAGAGGATGGTCCCAAAAAGAGAAAATATCCAGTGAGCCAAAATGCCTTGTTGATGCCAGAGGTCAGAGGAGAATGGCCAGACTGGTTCAAGATGATAGAAAGGCAACAGGAAGTCAAATAAGCACTGGTTCCAACCAAGGTGTGCAGAAGAGCATCTCTGAAGCAACAACACCTTGTCCAACCTTGAAGCAGATGGGCTACAGCAGCAGAAGACCACACCAGGTGCCACTCCTGTCAGCTAACAACAGGAAACTGAGGCTACAATTCACACGGGTTTTCTCACCAAAACTGGACAATAGAAGATTGGAAAAACCACATTCAGATGGAAGCATGGATCCATCCTGCCTTGTATCAACGCTTCAGGCTGCTGCTGGTGGTGTAATGGTGTGGGGGAGATTTTCTTAGTACCAACTGAGCATGGTTTAAACACCACAGCCTACCTGAGTATTGTTGCTGAGCGTGTCCATCCCTTTATGACCACAGTGTACCCATCTTCTGATGGCTACTTCCAGCAGGATAACGCACCATGTCACAAAGCTCACATCATCTCAAACATGACAACGAGTTCACTGTACTCCAATGGCCTCCACAGTCACCAGATCTCAGTCCAATAGAGCACCTTTGGGATGTGCTGGAACGGGAGATTCTCATCATGTATATGCAGCCGACTAATCTGCAGCAACTGTGTGATGTCATCATGTCAATATGGACCAAAATCTCTGAGGAATGTTTCCAGCACCTTGTTGAATCTGTGACACCAAGAATTAAAAAGGGGGTCCAACCTGTTACTAGCAAGGTGTCCCTAATAAAGTGGCCGGTGATTATATCTACTTACTACGTATTTTATTTTGAAAATGTGAAAGGAAGTAGTGCTATTTGTTGATTCCGTTAAGCTTTGGCATTAGCATAGCGCCCTGGCTAAGTCGACTGTTGGCACATACTGACTTACACGACTAGTTAGCTAAAGGTGAAGATAAACTGGTGTATTTCTTTAAAGAGGAATGTAAAACAATTCTGCGTTGTCGGCAGGATTCGAACCTGCGCGGGGAGACCCCAATGGATTTCTAGTCCATCGCCTTAACCACTCGGCCACGACAACCAGATAAAATAATATACTCTACAGAGACAGTTTTATAAGTGAGATATGTGATTTGAAAAGAGGATAATGTGTTTCGTGTTTATGAGGAGCGTCTGTATGAACGCCCCCCTGTTGTTGGTGTTTATTCAAGACTAAGTAAGCGGAAATTTTCCGGCAGCTCACGAGTTCTTCTTCATGTCTTTCCGCGTGGGAAACAAGAAGCCAAAAGGTCCATGTGACGTTATTTACAATGGTGTATTTATGTGTGTTGGAGGTCCCACAGGAGAACTAGGTCTAACACATGGTA
Organism: Epinephelus fuscoguttatus; assembly: GCF_011397635.1. NCBI lineage: Eukaryota > Metazoa > Chordata > Actinopteri > Perciformes > Serranidae > Epinephelus > Epinephelus fuscoguttatus. The sequence goes on from NC_064759.1 coordinate 4,394,239, forward strand.
TTCATTCATTCATCCATTCATTCGGAGAGAGCGATGCAGGGCAGAGTAATGACAACAGCTACAATAACATTAATTTTAGTAATAATATTATATTAATAATAACAGTAATTGTGAGTATGTTAAAAGAAGACGAAGCCGAGTTAGCAATATGCAGTAATAAGACGTGAATGTTAGCAAATAAAGAAAGAGAGAGAGAAAGAGAGAGAGAGAGAGAGAAGGTGCTCTGTGTATCACAGGAGGTCCCCCGGCAGACTAGGCCTATGTCAGCCTCACTAGGGGCTGGTCCAAGGTTTCCCCTGAGCCAGCCCTAACTACAGGCTGTGGAGACGGTATCTGCCTCCCGGACCGAAACAGGAAGATGGTGCCACAGAAGAGGAACCTGATAGCTGAAGGATCTACTTTTGATCTACTTTTGGAGACTTTAGGGACCACGAGTAACCCTGCATTCTCAGAGCGCAGCGTTCTGGTGGGATACAGGGTGATAAACATGCTAAGGTGTAGATGTATAGTTAAAAGCATGTACAGTCAGTTAAAACAAGATCAGAAATAAGGCATTTAGACAGCGATCGGTGTGGCAGAGTGTCCGAGGTTAAGGTCTTTTGTAGATTATTCCATGTATAAAGTAAAGTATAAAGTATTTCTGATATAAGGAGCACTGTAAAAGAATGACATTCCTAGTTCTGTTCTTATTAAGGGAGTGTGAGGCAACAGTCTTTCTGTGAAGGAGTACCAGTCTCTCTGTTTTTGCAGGAAATTTATTGTGAAAAAGTCCCGCTGCATTCAAATGATGATGAGGCCTTTATATCAAGTGTTTAAATATGGCAAAGTGTGAAACTGGCTGGAGTGGAAGAACGGGATGTAGAAGCTCTGCTAAAGAAATTACACACCTGACGAAACAGGCGACTGTTTCCTGTTTAAGTTCCATGTGCAAAAAAACCCTGCTGACATACTTGTTGTCAGTGATGGTGGTTTCCCATCAGGTGTGGTTCAGTTTATCTGAAACAATGAAGCTCACTAATAACATTTAACAACGCAGGTGGTTTAAATTTGGACTCATTCATTTTAAAAGTGAATATTTGTATATATGTATCCTGTACACGGCTGCAGGGCATTAAAACAAAATAAAAAAACTAGAAAAAAAAGGACTATTAGCTGATAAAGTGAACAGGTTATCAGTCGTTTGACCTTTAAGCACAACACATGGTCTCATTTAGTTAAAGGGAAGCTCCACCAGTTTTAGCCTGTGAAAACAATGCTGTCAAGTTGCATTATGGGAAATGTAGTAGCCTCATTATTTTGACTGAGCTCTTTTCATTGTCCTGACCCACACTCACTCCGAACTTATCAAAATCCAGTGGGCAGTAACTCGCAAACACTCGCAGACACTGACAAAAAAAAAACATCCTTTAATGTCGGCATTATACGCGGCCAACCGCCATTATACTTTAACGACGCTCGGCGGTGTCAAGATTGAAAGTTAAGGCGGTGAAAGTCTGAGTAGGGTGTTTGGGAGGGTTGGGGAATGGGTCGAACAACCACCAACTTTCACCCTGGAGAAGGGTGTTTGCGTCCCATGAGATTCTAAAGCCAAACCCTGTCCATTTTTCCTAAACCTAACCATGTGCGTTAGTTGTTGGAGAAGTCAGTTAGTGTTGTACTGACAGGACACTTATTTTGAAAGAGACTGTATGTAAACGGTAAATTTCCTGTGAAATCGGAAGTGTATTCAGAGAGAAGACAATGCATGTAACAGACATACCTTGACACGGGGCACCTTTCTCGTCGTATGTGGACGTGGAAAGTCCATGACCAAACGTTGATATGTGACGAGGTCACAGTGAGAATGTGTTGGTTGTCCAGTTTGTGCAGCGAATCACCAAAGGCAGGAAGTCACCTAGTGGGTGCTGGGGGCTCGTGTTGAAAAACTTGATTGCTTCCCATATTGTTAGTGACAGCACATTACAGCCTTGCTCCCTCCTTTTTACCCTTCACAATAAAAGCCCCAGACAAACATAGTGCAACACTTTGAATCCGCTCAATCTGAAGCAAAATTTGAGGAAATATTCATACATTCTTATCATGTAAGTGGTAAAAGTAAACGAGCTAATGACAAAACATAATTCCCTTCTGTCAAGTCTGACCCAAACTAACTACTTAAAGTCAGGATATCTCTGCCTCTGCTGTCATTGGTCTCTTGTGAGGCCCAACATTTCATGAAACGACAACACCACATTTAACATTTTACATCTTAACGCTGTGTCCGTTTCACTGTTTCTGAAATGCTGTCTGGTCTACTGGAGGGCGCTTTGAATAAAAACTCTGAGAGGTTCTAAACTTTTATGATCCAGTTTGTGATGAAGCTTCATGATGGAGACGATGCAGCTCAGCTGACTCGTGAAACAGAAACAGGATGGAAAGAGACACAAATTCACACCCACATCATTAACTTGTTTTATTAAATAGCAACACCACACAATTGAGCTATTGATGGGCTGTTGGGTAGGTAGGTAGGTCAATAGATAGATGGATAGAGATAGATTGATTCCATGCATTAATATAGCGCTTCTCCCAGATGTAGGTCACAAAGTGCTTCACAAGGGCAGTGTACAACAAGAAAACAATTATAGAGACAAAGTGACTACGTGAACCATGTTGTGAAAAGTGCACAACTAGCAAAACTATTTGCACACACAAGAAAAAAAGCAGTATTCACAGTACACAACAACAATGCACAAAATTTGAAAAAGTACAGCTTTGGTATACGAGTTACCCGAACGCCTGAGCAGAGCATTCTGACATTTAGGCGCTACGGCCGTAAAAGCTCGATTACCACATGTCTCAAGGCGAGTGCGAGGGACAGACAACAAATTTAGTGTATTTGATTGAAGAGAGTGCGCTGAAGAATACAAGTGAAGTAGTGCAGCTACATGAGAGGGAGCCTGACTGTGTAATACTCAACAGGGAGCCAATGAAGGGAACTATAGGGATGAGGATTTTTATTTTGAGACTATATTGCTTGTTATATTTTGATTTCCTCGATGTCCTTTAGTGTTGGCACATGAATGCACTTACAACACCAGTGCTTTACAGTGAATCACAAGCGACCTAAACTCATCACTGACCTGAGAAACATCTGGGAGGAGTGAGAGGACAGTGACATAAACACTGATATAACATATAAGCACATATAATATATAGACCATAAGCAACACATGTTTCTCTATATAGATAGATACATGCATTCATACATAGATACATAGCTAGATAGATGCAGATAGATTGACAGATAGGGAAGAAATTCTTTTCCACTGCAGGAACATTCAAAACACAGACAGGTAAGACACACAGAATACATATCCCAATCATGAAAGACATACAGAGTTAATCCACAAGACAAAAATCAGTTTTCAGGATGGAGTTCTGCCTTGAAACCAATACATTTGCCAAACAAATTTCACCTCCTGGGTGTTTCCCCATGTTTCATTTCTGTAGAATAGCAAATCATTTAGATGGACTTCCCCCATTAAATGCTCTCTCTAATCTCTAAGATATGCAGCCTATGTGGTTTCCCCTCATGATAGCCAGAAGTGAAACACTTTAATCTGCCATCATTTTATCATTAATTTAGTCTTAATCAAAGGTGAGTCACATCAGTCTGAACATCAGAATTTTTCAAACAGGTCTGAAAAGGAAAACAGAACTTTTAAGTTATTCAATATGTTTATCAAAGGGAAACACAGGGCGGCTGTGGCTCAGAGGAGGAGCGGGTCGCCCACCAATCGGAAGAGCAGCAGCTCAGTCCCTGGCTCCCTCTGTCTGAATGTGTAAAGCCCTGTTTCCACTGAGCATTTCAGTTCAGTACGCTTTTTTTCTGTTTCCACTGTAAAAAGTTGTGGATGGTCCCAACAGAAGCGTTCCTTAGCGTCCCCATGTTTGGTCCCCCCTCTGTTGGGGTACCTAGCACACAGATCTGGTACTAAAAGGTGGAGCTGTGAACCCTGCAGTCTGATTGGTCAGTAGAGGACGGTCACTCTGCTCAGGGCTGAGTTGTGTCTGGTTTTGAGGCTCATGTAACCACTGTTCATACTGTGGAGAGTTTTATTAGTAAACTGTAACTATAAAATGAAAGGATGTTTTGCTGCCTCTCACAGCAGCTGGAGTCTGAGAAAAAATAACTTCATTCACTGGGCCGACTGCCGGCAACTTTTAAGGTGGAACGTTAACTTGTAATGTTACTCAATGCATGAGTTGATGACGTGAATCCATCAGCACACCTTAAATTTCAACATGACAACTATGACCGTTCCATCAGTTTTTACATAACAGACACTTTTAGTAAGAAGTGGATCTTCAAGAGTTTATGTATAATTATTTCAGCCTGGTTTTGTGAACTGCATATATATTCTAATCCTCACTTCCTGTGGGCTCCAGCAACACTAAACCCCTGAGCTTGCCTGAGAAGGACTAAATGCACAAAGCTGCTATTTTTAAATATCCCATGGAGAGAGACTCTCACTGCAGCCTGTTCTATTTTGTTGTGAAAATGTGGGCGTGCAGCCTCGTTCTGTGGACGATAAACCAGGTGCAGACTTCCATCTGTGTCACCGCTGATGAGGAAATACAGCGAGTGCTGGACGGAGCAGTGAGTGACAACAACCCCGCCCACATTTAAGAGGACTGTCTGAACACACCGAGGGTCTAGGTACCATGTCTGAAGGTTTACTGTTGGGTCCAAAGGTGCTGGACTGAAAGGGTTTGGTGGAGACGGGGTTAAAGTGTCTTTGGGCAAGATACTGAACCCCAAATTGCTCCTGATGGCTGCTCCATTGGTGCGTGGGTGCAAGCAGCAGTGGTGTGTGAAAGGGTGAATGTAACATGTAACGCCTTGAGTGGTCAGAAGAATAGAACAGTGCTAAACAAGTACAGTCCATTTACCATTAAAACAATATTTTAAAATGATGACAGACGTCTGCCGAGCTCCACAGCAGTGTTTGCAGCGTAGCGCCTGTTCATCTATAAAGCATTAACTGAACAGGAAACAAAAGCTTTGTTTACAAGTTTATTATCCCAGACGTGCACTGTACAAAAACAAAACAAACTTGCACCAAAAACAAAAGTTATATTTAGGATAAAAAAAGAAAAACAATGAGGAAAGGCAGCCTCATAGAGGCCACAAAAAGTCTTCAGACAAGTTCAATATGAGACGCGTTTCTTCTCAATTCAAAACTAATCTCTAGTAATCACTACTCTGAGAATCTGAAGTCCTACAACAAACATTACAAACTTTTCAGTCATTGTTTTTCCGAGATCATAAGCAACCTTTCTCCTCCTCTGTTCATTCCTTGGTTTTATCGAGCTTAAAATTCTTCAATCATTTACATTATGCCACAAAACAAAAACACATACATGCTTCAAACTGAACCAGACAAAAGCAGATCAGCCTGCAGCAGGATGTGACCATGACGACATGAGCGCAAACATAAAACATGATTTTATCTTATTTCTATCTTTGTTGTTCCACTAAGAAAAGTCTGCCTCATAGCTACCATCGGTGGGTCAAAGCAGAAGTGCTACATTATTAATAAAAACAGTGTCTGTCTCTGTGCTTTCCCCTAAGTGTAAAAATAAAGGTCAGATGAAAGTAAATATAGTACTATGCGGAGGTGTATTTTAGTTCTGCTTTTTAAAGATCATCAAGGTTCAGTTCTCACTGCTGTGCAATCTGGAGTTTTTTAATCTGTCACTTGATGATATAGAAATACAGTGTGAAGATACTGAGTCTATGTTGTCTCATACCTGCTACATGCCAGTGCACAAAGTGTTTCTTACCCATCTAGCTTCTTGTCTACAAGTAGATCAATAAAATAAAACAATTAAAATCCAAAATACCAACATAGTAAAAGACATACAATCCATAGTGGTTCCTATAATCCTTAGGGCTGTTCTAGATTCTCTATCAGTCACTTTAACAACATTCACCTCATTCTGAAACTCCTCCTTTATCAGGACACAGTGACCTGATGGTAACTCTGACCACTGTCCTCTTTCATTCATCTTACTCTTCAATTCTGACAACAACATAAACAAACACATCCCTGTTTACACATACAGCTTGCAGCGTTTGAAAGAAGAAATAAAATAATGTATTTGACACACCAAAAATTAAAATGCACCACTGAATCGCTATCATTAGCTAACTTTACATTGCTCCTTAAGTTCACAGATTTCACAGACTTTGGCTAAGGTAGGTTGACCAAACCATCTTTTCAAACACATCTTGCAGCCTTTATCAGCAGATTAGATTTAGATGGATCTTGGTCAGTGGACTGTCACGTCTACATATGAGGTGCTAGGTATCCTGGGTACATCTGTTGTTTTGGGACATCTTCTCAGTATACACTTACACTTTCAGAGAAAATGTATACTCTCCGCTCATTAGATGCATACAGTCTTTTTCAAAACAAACTAACAACATCTGTAAAATGTAGCATATTTACGTTGATTTAATTGAGCAACAAACGCACGTGGTTAGGTTTTTCATGCAGGAAGCGAACGAGAAAGTCCAGTGTTGTTGGACCTACCCATCATCCCTTCAACCACCCTCTACAGACTCCCTAAATTTTGAAATTACGCTATTGGTTGTCAGCATTTTAAACTGACGCCGTTTGATGGCATTATTAACTGATACCACCCGACTACGTATCATACCGCTGTGAAAGGATGCCTGTTTTTTTTTTTGTCTGTATCTGAGGCATTATTTGGCAACTTTGGAATGAGACTATGTCGGTCAGGCAGTGACATTTTCTGACTCTCCAAACAACTGTTGTAGTATTAAGAGCAAGGCGCCAGGAGGGAGATGAGGTGGACAAACTCCAGATCACCTGGAAGGTTGCTGCTCCTGTCCTGAATGAAACCATGAGTCTTGACTTTAAGTTACGTTAGTGAATGTAGTTATTTTAGGCCAAACCATGTGCTTTTGTTGCCTAAATGCAAGGAGATTAACCTAAGAACTTTTTTTTAACCTACATTCTGAGTTTATTTTTAAAAAGACTGCATTAAACGAGCAGAAACTGAACATTTCCTGTGAAAACAAAAGTATATTTTGAAAAGACACAATGCATGTAGTAGCATAAACTGACACGCCGTCCCTGAGCCTCACAGTTTAATGTCTAGAGCCACTGACGTTGATATTTGACAAGTTAAAAGTGAGAATGTGTTGCATCTCTATGACTGATACACCTGTAATCAAACCACCATCCTGTAATTGGTAGTTGTGGCCTGAGGCCGCTGATCAGCAAAACCTACAAGCAGTGCTTCAGTACCCCTTCACATAAACTGTGCTTATTTCGTTCTGTTCAACGCTTTAGTCATCCCTACGATTTATAAAATGTGCTATATAAATATAGTAAGTTGGATTGGGTTACATGGGTTAGCATCTACACACTGATGGCAGCCACCATTCAAAGCGCCGGCCTGACCAGCAGCAATTTGGGGCTCGATGTCTTGCCCAAGAACGCATGCACAGGAGGAGCCCGGGTTCGAACTCCTAACCTCTCAGCATCCGGTGCACCTCCTGAGCCACGGGCAACCCCATGACCAGCACCCCGTCCATTTACACCAGTTTGCTGGACATCTCTCTCTGCTGTCTGGCTGTCCAGTCTCGGGGGGGAAGAGCCCGCTCTGAGTCCACATTGATTTTAGCTTCTTAAGATTTTCCTACAAGTTGGTCCTTGTCCTCTGCTGAAGATTTACGGGGGGGGGCAAACATTTAATAGAAGTCTTTGATTGGGATTAACTGGTTGTGCAGCTAAACTCGATTGTTCTGGAGGGATTATCCTTTAAAGTCCTAGTGATGAGGCTGCAGGTGGTTCTATAAATTGAAGGTGATGATTTTAACTCTTAAACATTTGAGGACAAGTAATAGATGAAGTAAGAAAAGAAGCTATTCTGTGGGTCTTCCTGGTCGTTCGTTCCTCCTGCACCATCTTTCCAGCACCATCTTTGTCTTTAAACGCAGATATTCTTCACTGTGGGTGATTTAGACACTTTAGGACCCAACTTGTAGATCAACTTTAAGTCCTTTTTTTCAAGCGGTTTGAGCGGAGCATCCAATAAAGTTTCTTTTTTTGGCGTCTTGCTTGTTTGGCGTCTGAGGATTTTCTTCAAACTGCCCTGTGGTGGAGACCAGGAAACATACATTCAGATGAGGAATGGACAGTTTATAAAGGTTCAGTGTGCTGTAGCTTAAATACAACAAACAATCATTAAGTGAATCCATGTACACGGGGTTGTTAGAGAGGCTGTGTTTCATGTGGGAAAATGTTCTCAAGCATTAGTGTGCGTAAGCAGATTCCATTACTTACATAGCTTATGAAAAAAATCACAAGTGCAAGCATCAGCACCACCGAGGCGGAAATGACCAAGAAAGCGTCGGCCATCACGACTGCTTCTGTGGAGCTGTCAACACAATCTGAAAATGAAAACACAAATTAAAGTTAGTCACGTTCAAACCTGCAGGACTTTCCGTTTGTATCAGCAGAAAGTGAAGGGTTGAACCTTGCTGTACATGACCAAGCACATTTTAAAGGCTTCAGACTCTGAGGCATATTTAGCCTCAGAAACCAGCGGAAATATTAAGAATCAAATTATCTCAGCAGATTAAAATCAAACCAGTTAGAAAACTAGACAAAGATGGAGAAGATGAGATGTGTTGGATTGGAACTGCTTGTTTTACTCCTAAACCAAGCCTGATCTGTATTAGTGTTGTCACAAATATCAAAGAGTGAGATTGACCTTTGAGGTTGAGAGTGAGTGAAATAGTAATAACCACAGTGATCCTGTCACTCTCTGGTCTCCCACCCACGCTCCATCCCTCGCGCCACAGATCCATGCTTTTCTACAGCTGATGTAAATGAGATGGTTGAGCCTGGAAGTTCCCTGCTTTATAATCAAATGTCACAGACGCCTCAGGGGCTCACGTGTTTCTCCCATCAGAGAGCTGGGTAAGTCTGAAACATCTGCCAGTGGGATCTGAACCCCGTGACTCCGAGCTCGGACTTTTACCTGTCAGAGTGAGGAGCACCTGGCCCTCCCGGTTCTGCTCGCCCACAGGTGCTGCCAGGTGGCAGACATACACGCCCCTGTCTGCGCACGTCACGTTGGGCAGGAGGATGCTCCGGGACTCGCCCAGCAGGTCCACCTCTCGGTCCACGCCGGTGTACCATCTCGTCGTGCCGTTAGGGAGGTCTTTGGTCAAAAGGCCTGAGAGTTGAGAGGACTCTTCGACCTGTGACATCATCAGTGCTGTGTTACATTCATGTACAAGTACACAGCTCAACAAGGGTTTACACTGAACTGTGAAACATGACTGTTTTCTAGAAGAAGCATTCAGATCCCTTACTCAGGTAAAAGTACCACTACCACACTGTAAAAATACTCCATTACAAGTAACAGTATCAAAGATAAAGTCATTGATGCAGAGTAATGACCCCTGTGAGTGTAAGTACAGCTTGTACTTCACTTGAGCATTTCCATTTTCTCCTACTTTATACTTGTACTCCACTCCAGTCCTTTTATCATAGATACTTTTGACGTTAAAGCAATATTTACATGATATGTTGCAGTACTGTACTACCATCCCAGTAGTACACAAAGTATCTAGAACTGGCTCCATATTGATAAACTACAACGCTGAAATGCTCCAACATGTGTTCATTACACACTTTGAAAGGAACCTCTGCATCATGAGTACTTCTACTTTTCATCCTTTAAGTAACATTTACCTGATAATACTTTAAACGTTTCCAAAGTAAAACTACTTTTACCTGAACACCTGCAAGTACTACAAAAAGTCAAACTACTACTATGTACTTTAACTTAAGAGTACTTTTTCCTGATGACACTTTTATACTTTTACTTAAGTTACATTTTCAATGCAGGACTTTAACTTGTGTTAGAGTATTTTTACAGTGTCAGTACTTTACTGCAGTAAAGAGAAAAACTAGGGATGCACAAAAATATCGGTGCATCATTGGTATCGGCTTTAAAATGAAATATCGGAATCAGCCAACATGCTTTTTCTTAACACTGAAACTGGGTGGGAAGAGACTTAATGATCACTAATATTAGGTGGGGGAAAAGTGGATATATTGATATCGGTGTCAGTTATTGGTCAAATGAGCTGTTACATATCGGTATATTAGATATCAGCAAAAAATCCAATAACGTGCATCCCAATGAAAAACAGAATATTACTGAATAATACTTTTACTTTTCATATTTTTGGTACATTTTGCTGATAACACTACCACCTCTGTTTAAGTACTACCTACACTCCCTTTACTGTGCCTGCTTTTACTTAAACAACTGTCAAACTACAGATAATAAAACTGCAAATATATGTTACATTTATTCAGAAATCCAGGTGATAACCACACATTATTATTGTGCACACCAATCTCCAAGTTTTTTTGCAAACTCTGCCTGAAAAATGTAATTTCATTTCATTTTATTAAACAAATGTGTCGCTGCCCATGTGTTATCTTACATTATTTCCCATTTAAATGCATGTGTTGCTGGTGCTTTGATGTAATTTTAAAACATGTCATTTTTCATTTTGTTAAATATTTCATGAGCTGCCAATTGTTATTTGATATTAGTAAACAAAAGCAAATATTTATGTTGTGATAAGAGCAATAAGACACCTTATAGAGGCTGTTGTGCACAGATATAAATACAGGTGTGCCTTGAGATTCTGGCTTGCTCTTTGGTGTGCTTTGGGCTCTGAAAGTTTAAAAACCACTGCTTTATACAATTTCTGACATATGCTTCACTTTCAGCGGGAAACAGAAAGTAATCCAGCCAATGAGACGTGGACATGTAGCTGTGTCAGTGTCACCTCCTTCCTGCTGCTTTGTATACTTGTACAAATAAAAACTACAGGATGTTGCGGTGTTTTTGCAATGAAATGTGCATGAAATAAAAGCAGCTTTACCTTGTACCACCTGACTGCTCTGTACTGAACACCGGGCGTGTATTTGGCGGTGCATTCAAGAACACAGTCTGACCCGACTTCAGTTATTGTCTCCAGCATGTTTCTTTCCACAGCCATGCTCACAGCATGACACATACCTGTGGAGCACAAGAGCATGCATGAAATATAAAGTTTATCATAACCTTACATATAAGATGTTTCATATCAGACACTGCTCCTGTGTATCTGTATCTTTACACACATTTCCTTATTCTATAAAGGGCTACCCACAATGAATGTACAGCGCTTTTTACTGTGTAATATACACGTGTTTATTATTTAACTGGTATTTTCTCCTGCTTTGTTTGTGTCGACTGTTCTGCACCACAACAACTCTTACTTATGACTAATATGAATCACATCAATAAAAGTTTTACGCATACTCAGCACAGTATCTATCATGTCATTCTGAGAGACAAAAACGCACCATGGATGACATTAAATAGTTTTAAAAATACTTACACAGTGACAGCAGCAGAGCAAGGTTCAAAATATGTGTTGTCATGATGTTGAAGATGTGTAGATGGAGAAGGTTGAAGTTTTGAGTTGAGGCAGAGACCTTGTAGCAGAGAGATTCTAGACCAAGTCTTTATATAGTCATGCTCTGATGCGGAAACAAAAACCGAAACGACATCCGCAAGGCGTGCTTCCTGTCTTCTCCTCCTCCTCCTCCTCCTCATTGATTGAACCCTCCTCACAATAGCAACACCTTATAGATTGCCATCATGCTTCACGTCTTGCATCCTCCTCTACTCATCATTTTAGGTGAGTAACATCATCTAAGATATCTCTTTCATGTATATTTTATAAGTTAGTGTCATTGATATGCTTTAATTAAGCTGCAAGTCGTATAACTTAACTTGTAGGTCTGCAGGTGGAGGTAGCTGTGCCTGCTGTGCAGTGACTAATGACTAAATGCATTAAGAAAAATAGCAATTACATTTCCCCCTGCTTGTAATTACACACACATTCCTCCAATAGCAACCACACATGCATTTAATTAACAGCTGGCGTTCAGTGGTTAAATCGGCGTACTTGCAAGTGACTGTGCTCAGATTTCATCATTCAAAAGCAGCCAGTGATGTCCCCTGCTATTACTCTGCCTGCAACAGATTACATATTAAACAATAGTCAGTTTGACATAAACCGAATTAATAAACGAATCCTGCAGATTTATAAAATATATAAAAATGGGCTTTACCTGCTTAGAGACCTGCGCAATAAAGCAGAATAGATTAAATTGACGGCTTTTTGAATGACGTTTAGCGTAACTTTGCGCAAGCGAGCGGGTTAGCGCTTTTATAGTGTGGATTACAAAATAAATCCGGTTTGACAGATATTTTAAAGTTGTGTTTATGATTGATTTATGTGTTTATTGTTTGCGACCATTGTTTACCTTTCGTTTAACCTGTGTCGCAGTCAAAAATGCTAAGTCATCAAGATGTCCGCCCACCGGCAGATCCTCCACCGACATTTTGCGATTTAATACGTAATACTGCCACAGTGGTATTTTTTGTGCATGGAATGCCTCGAGTTAATGGTAGCTATTTAATCATGGCATAACATGTTATTCGGCTACCAATGTTGTGATTACACACTTAATCGGTAGCTGAAAGTGAAACAACTTTGGGATTTCCCCATGGTTTTGCTGGTAAGAGAGGTAGTTTCCACGAAAACACATGCATGCCTCAAAGGTTAGGAAAGTCCCACTATGAGTGACGTTACGGGTATGTGGAAGTATTAAGATAGGCTATGTAAGGCTTTCCAGACCTCAGCAGAAAAATAAAAGTAAATTAAGCAAAAGCAAAACTGGCAGTGTCTCTTCTTTTAGGTACAGTAATTAGTGTCCGGTATTGTAATCCTAGGTATTCTTCTTCTTCTTCTTCTTCTTCTTCTTCTTCTTCTTCTTCTTCTTCCGAGGAAATCATACTTCCCATGGTGAAAACCATAGACTGTATATAAATAAATAAATAAATCTTCAATGTTCATGAAAAAAATGGCAAAATTCTAGAGTCATGGTAGATGATGTGTGGATGTGTTCACTTATGGAGCAAATCAATCATTGTTACAAACAAATTACCAACATCTCCATGCTGTCTAGATGCAATATGTGTATTTTCAGATTTTTGTTTCGATAACTGAATTTTTTACAGTGGTTTGAAATCTGCTTTTCCATGCATGGATGGCTGCTAAACCTGCACGTGTGGCTTAGTCAATTTGTGATGCTACACATGACTTGTCACTGACTAATTAGCTCAGTGAGATAGAAATTGATTCTTTGTCTCAGAGGTTGTGAGTTCAAGCCTCAGCTGATGCAAAAGGCAGATTGTGTTGCTAAACGTCTTCCAGTTCTTCTGCTTGTTGCTTAGAATTGCATTTTGTTGTGCAGTACATGCTTTACAGTGACAGTGATTTAAACTTGACCCTCAACGTTTGTAATAATGCATTTCTTCTTTAAATTGACAGTAGTTGCTGCTGTTGGCTCTGTAAAGGGCAAATCAGTGGTGATGGAGAGCAGGGCTAACTTTTCCTGCTGCCAAAGCTCTAAAATTGAGTTCGACCCACGATATGACACCACCTGGAGCATCGAAGACAAGGTAAAAAAAAAACCCTCCACCTGCATGCATAAAAAAAAGCAAGTGCATTCATACAAATGGCTCTGTTCCAAAATCAGTTTATGTTTTGTAATTATTATTTAAACAGACACAAAGATGCCCAACCTGTCACCAGATTACTGTACTTTTCTTATTTATCAAAAACTCAAAATAAATCTGCAAGCTGTCATTTATACAAATGAAAAAGTGCAGTTTTATTTTTATTTCATACTTGAGAGTTCCCTGAATTATTTGCTCACTTTTCCTACTTTAATTTGGATTCTGAATTTCAGTTTGAGCAAAAAAAAAAAAAAGTATGTTAATATCCCTGAAATTCCATATGTGCAGAGAATCAGAGACCAATCACTCATTGCTGGTGTTTAAAGACGTCATGTTCACATTCAGTGTTGCTCACCCAAACACACTCTGAGCCTGTTTATACATGGTATTAACACGAGTCTAGGGTGATCCGATCACAAGTGGACATTTCTTTATCTGCCTGTTCACACCTGGCACGAGGATCCATCCATCCATTTTCATGTGCTGATCCTGAGCCTGGTCGCGGGGGCAGCATTACAGACGTCTTTCTCCCCAGCAACACTTTCCAGCTCCTCCTGGAGGACCCCGAGGTGTTCCCAGGCCAGATGAGATATATAATCCCTCCAGTGTGTTCTGTGTCTGCCCCGGGGCCTCCTACCAGTGGGACATGCCTGGTCAGGATCCTGATCAGATGCCCAAACCACCTCAACTGACCCCTTTCGACGCAAAGGAGCAGCAGCTCCACTCCGAGCTCCTCCCCCTATCTCTAAGGCTGAGCCCAGACACCCCACAGAGGAAACTCATTTCGGCCGCTTGTATCCGTGATCTCATTCTTTCAGTCACTACCCAGAGCTCATGACCATAGCTGAGGGTTGGGACGGAGATGGACCAGTAAATCAAAAGCTTTGCCTTCCGGCTCAGCTCCCTCTTCACCGAGACGGTCCGGCGCAGCACCTGCATCACAGCAGAATCCGCACCAATTCGCCAATCGATCTCACGCTCCATTCTGCCCTCACTCGTGAACAAGACCCTGAGATAGTGGAGGCAGTAACTCACTTCCAGCCCAGAAGGGGGCAATCCACTGGCTCTAGGATGCATCTCCACATGCATCTGTAGTGAACACTTGTGATTGGATCTGACATCCAGCAAAACACCAGGCAGCTAGAGAGCAGAAATGCGCTGCAAAACACCACGAGCAAAAAGCTTCATTCTCATTAAAAACAATTACAAAAACCCGCCTCCAACTGCTAAAGCGCTTTCTGTAGCCCCTTTTACACTGCCATTTTTTCTGCAAATGTTGGGCCGTTTTGCCGGCAAGCTGCGAGCGTTTAGACACACAGAGCCGGATTGGTGAGTTGATCCAAGGTGCCCAGTTTTCCGCCTCGTAGGGTAGACATATTGGCGGAACCTTTTTGGTTTAAAAAGACTGAGGCGGCCTTCCGCAACAGGAGGGGCTGTTGAAGACCTGTGAAAGAGGGTGGTGATGACGCCGCACATGCGAGCCACTGGCGGTGGATAAACAGGAAACAGCTGATAGCAGGAATTAGTGAGCAGCTAGTAGCAAGAGGGAAACACAAACCTGACAGACACTGTAAAGATGAGCAACTGGGGAGACAAGGAATTGTCCTCGCAAACGAAGAGGCCATTAACCGTCAGATGACGTGAACAGTGAGGAACAGGCTGACTTACAAGAGAATCACCAAAGGACTGACCAGCCGCGGCTTCCCTCCCACGTCACTGTTTACGTCACACACTGAGCTACACGTTTTGTTACTTGCTCACGCCCCCCATTGCCCCGAAAAAGGCGCATTCTGTAAACAAAAGTAGGTAGGCGGCATTTTGCTGCACTCCCCGATTTTGTTTTTATACTGCCAATGCTGAAAGAAGACTGACTGGGCTTTCCTGCAAATTTGCACAACTCCTGTCTAAAAAAGAGCTTGTGTGTGACCGGGGCCTAAATCAGTTGCAAGTTGATCGATGCAACCAAATTGAGTCAATCAAAATGTCTCACTTCTCATCTAATTCTTGGGTAAATTATTGACTGTTCATAAAAGGATTTTGTTTTTCTCCTCGCAGCCCATTGCCTACTTGAGCAAATATTTTAAAGATTGCATCGCTCCATGCAAGAAGATTGAAGTTGGACAGATGTTGCTGGATCAGTGTGTCAGTGTAAACGCCACCATGGTGTTTACTGATGTAAGTCACACAACTTTGGATATTTAACACATCACTAAGGTGCTCCTGTTGACCCGCAGCCTTACCTACTGCTGCTACACCTGTTAGTGTTTGCAGTAATGGCACTTATTCAGCTACAGTGCTGCAGATTTATTATCAAAACACTTGGAATTTTTTAATCAGTGGGTTGTAAATTCAGGCTTTTTATTTTCAAGTTAGTCAGATTATTTAAAGTATGATGAGAAGAAATCATGACTGTTTAGCTGCTTAGTTTACACACGTGTTTGTGCGCTGGAATGTGCTGCATTAATAAACTTTCCTTGTATTTTAAAACTGTTTTAATGTTGCAAGAGAAAAGGATTTAAGATGTGGACCAATGAATGTGTAACACAAGTCTGGTAACATTGCTGGACTGTGTAGCCTCCCAAAATCTAATAACATTTTTTTATTATTAGATAGCAAGCTCAAATCATCCAGTGCTTTCTTTTGTTTATTTTACTTACTGGATAGTGAGACAGTTATATATATTATTCATGATGACAATTTTCACTCATCTATCTACAGGAGACGAATGTGACAGCAGAGAAAAGGATCAGCTTCTTCGGCCAGCCGTGCTCCGGTTCACCTGGAGTTCAGGGTGGGTCTCGTTTTATTGACCAACAGTCAGATTTTTTAAAGTATTAAAATTGTGTGACTGACTCAAACGCATTAATTCATTTGGTCCATCAAGAGATTTTCTGCCAACTCACAGTTAATATATTAAAGTCACCTGTCTGGGAGGAAATTTGGGGATTTTTTTTTTGGAGGCATTATTGTGTCCTTCAACAAGATCAGGGATCAGGGTACCTTTCCAGAGTGAAACATTAACTTTAGAGGAAACAGAGAAGTTTTGAATGGAGAAAGAAAAATGACACAAGTATCTATCTATAAATAAATAAATAAATAAATAAATAAATAAAGGAACAAATAAGTGCATGAATACATACTAAAATAAATAAATGCATACATAAATAACACACAGACAGAAATACAGAAATAAATGTAGTTGTACAAGACATTTATTTATTCATGTCCTGTTTAATTATCAACTTGTATTTATTTATGCATTTATTTATTTTTTCCATATTTATTTCAACATTTTTTATTCATTTATTTATTTCAGCATTTTTTTCTTGTCTGTCTTTCTTCCTGTGTTTGTTATTTTATCCTTTATTAATTATTTCATTAATTAATATTGTTTAAGTATTTCTTAATTCCTATATTTATTTATTTATAATTTATTTATTTACTTATTTGTTCCTTCATTTATTTACAAATTTAATTATATATGTATTTATATGTGCATTTATTTATTACCAGTTTTATTTAAATATTTATTCCTGTATAAACTCTACATTTGTTTATTTATAAATCAATGTATTTATTACTAAACATATTCATATACTTTAAAAAATATATATTTCCATGTTTATTTTTGTATTTACTTATTTATAAATATATAAATTTATTTATACATTTATCAAAACTGTAACAGATGTGAAAGTTGACCGTTCAGGTTAACTGTGTGTCTGCTCATTGAGAATATTTCAATTTGAACAGTTTAGGCTGAGATGAATCCAGTCATTAGTTTTATTAATATTAATATGTGTGAACGTCTGTCTTTATCTAACTTTATTATTATTTCTTCTGACTGCAGGGTCATTTGGTTTGTTGCTGCTGGCTGTGGTGATCACTGGACTGATTGAGAAGTAGACGAGCTGCTGCTAGGACATCACATCAGCTGCTGTCTTTATGAAATGCTGCTATCTATGGTACAGAGATAATTTCGCAAATTGCAATTTTGTGCTTTAGCTCTCTGTCCTATGCACTTTCTTAGTGAGTAGTTATTTTTATACAACATAGATAATTTTAGTAGTAGAAGAGATATATATTTACGTAGGAATAATGCAACACTGTTTACCTTGCATGCACTGCCTTCATCATGAATGTGTTTTCATTTATGCTTTTACATTTATATATACGTATGCACCTTTATATTCAGAAACATATCATTTTCAACTGCAAAATTTCAAACACATCAGTTTTAGTCTCTTACTGTTGATCCATACTTGAATGTTATTCAGGGCTAAATATCATGTAAATTATATTTTAATAATGTTATTATAATATATGTAATTTACATGATATTTTGTAATGATGTTAATTTAACATCATTTCGCAGGTGCTTCTCTCAGGGCTGCATTTACTGAGAAACCTACAGAGAGCAGTGTTTTCTAGTTTAGCAACATATTTATTGAGATTTGTTCGGCAAATTAAGTCAATTGCAAATTTTCAAGTAAACTGAACCGGCCACCTCCATCTGCTGCTCCCCTTTTGTTCCCTGCCAATGCTGACACTCAAATAATTGATGTATTAATTCAAATACAAGTCAGTTTTAACACACTAAATGTTTACATCAGTACTGTCGCACGCTCAACCAAAACCCTCGGTAAATACAGCCCCTGATTACCACCTTTACCTCAAAACAATTAAACCAGCCCAAAGCTAGTACAGATTTTTAGAAAGATTTTAAGAGCAAAAAACATTTTTGTTTACATTAAGTGAAACCACTGCCAAAAGAAAAGTTAGTGAAATCATCTCACAAGGTTCTGTGTGTAACTTTTAACCAGTATTAATCTTTTTTCTTTATTGCCGATGGGTGAAAAAGTTTTAGCGTAACTAAAAGACTTTCCCGACTTTCTCGGTTGCGTCTCACAGCCTGTGGACCGACTTCTATGTAAATGACTCGGCCCGAATTTTGCGGGAGAAAAGATGTGACATAATGTGCATTCCTGGGCGTACTGTTAGCACCACAGCGCTAACAGTGCGCAACGGTAACGTTAGCCAAGTAATGGAATCCGCTAACAACAACAAACGACAGGCACCCGCACGTGCTGATTCCGTTATATACACTTTGCAGATGGAGACTGACCTTCACTCAGCGTCCTGTAGCAACTCAGATTTAATCACGGCAAGGCTGAGTGCCTGATGTCTCGACCACTGACAACACCTGCTGGATCAGCACACTTTGTTGCAGCTGCTGTCCACCAGCCCGCTGTGAACCTCGGGGCTGGAGTTTGCACTGACTGAATTCAGGTTGCTACAGCAGCTAAGTTCTGAGCGGCTGTCCATGTTCCTGGGGAGGTAGTGTCCTAATGGTGGGGAGTGAGGCGGAGGGTCCGTGGGTTGTGCTAGCTAGCTAATTCTTGTCTTATTTGTGGTTTGATAAATGGTAAATCAAACAAATTCACTGCCTTATATCATAGTTTCAGTTCCCCCTGGTGCTGAAAAGAAATCCCAACATTAGAGGCAGCACTGACATGTAAAATATATATTGTGATATCAGGGTTTCTTCACAGTTTTACTAATGAAGTTTCAAACGTTTCCATTGTATTTTACCTCATTTTCACAACTTAATATATTCCCACTGCCGACTATTTGTATACACCAACGTTTCAACAATCACACAGCACAGCACTAGATTTTAAATCAATAACGTAAGGATCGTAACAGTTTTTAAACATCATAATATATCAGGTAACATCAGACAGATTTTGTGACTTTTATGAATATATTTTAAACAATAGCCAAAACAATGTAAATTATAAACTTTCCGAAAACATTCTGGTAATTCCAAACCATTTCCAGGCCTGGAAAACAGTTTTTCTAAATTCATAACTTTTCCAGAAACTCGTGATATTGTGGTTGTAGCTGGCTAATGTTAACTTGCTTGCTATCGGGGATTAATTGCTATCTCGCTAACGTAGCAAAAGACTGTCTTTTGTAATAAACGTCATTGAATTAATCTGGACTCCAAAATCGTCTCGTTAGCAGTTTGCAAACTAATTTATCAGCTAACATTATGAAGCATGCAACGCCAGATCTATGAAGCGTAGCGTAGTTACAGCTAGTTGGCTAACTTATGCAAACATTATCGCTAGCAAAATACTGTCTGAGTGGTTATGTCAGTTGGCTAGCTTGCCAAATTACTTCGCCAGCTAACACGATCCTTGACACTAACTTGTGTATTATAACAATCGGTGTGATTTAGCCAACAATAAATGATGCAACAGCACAAAGCTCTTCCTGCAAGCCAAGAGCGATGCAGAGGCAGCCAACGAGCTAACGTAACCTGAGCTAAGATTAGCCAGCTAGCTGTAAATGAGCTATTCTAAATAATATGTTGTTAGTTGCCTGTAACATCAGCTGATAATGAATGCGCAGACAGTAAGCTGCGTAATATCATAGAGCCAATGGTCCAAGTAAAATATAGGAACATAGATAGGCACGTTATTTTAAGTGATTCCAGTTTCCTATCAACATGATGACGGTCAGTCTGGTGTTTGTCACTGTTTTAGCTGTTTCTTCCTTTGCTCATGACTATGTAGAGCCCCGGAGCATGAGCAACAGGATGTTGACCGCGGTTCACATAACGGCGTCAGATAGAGGTGTCACTAATAACATGGATTTTCTGAAGTTACATACAGAACCTTAACTTTGGTGGTTCAAAGAGGCAGCTCTTACTTTTCAACTGGATTTTTTTTTTTATTAAATCAGCACTGTTTTGACCCTTTACCTGTTTTTGGTAAAACAAGAAACTCGGTAGAGATAGTACGCAGGGAAATTTTATAGAATTCTACAAGCCGCTGATAGATTGCATAAGCAATGTTAGGTATCCAGGTGTTATTTTTAGCTGGCTAATGACGTGAATGTAAAGCCAAAATAAAGAGTAGATTTGATGGTTTCAGTAAGCTCACTCACATTCCCCTCAGTTGAGATGACGGCCTCGCAATCAGTTTACAGAGCCAATATGGTGCGTCCCGTCTCTCAGATTCACTTTTGCCACATTTCAACATTCCAAAATAAATGAAGGACAGAAAAGAAAAGAAAGCACTGACAACTTCTAATCTTGCTCTAGAAGATGTCCCACTCTCTACACATCCTGGTCACAATGCTTTAAAGGGCTAATTTAAAGGGACTGCTGTCAATAAGGCTGCGGTCTGAATATACTTGAAGAAAGGTCAAAGAGTGTCGGAGCAGGAAAGAGCATCTGATTGAAAGCTGTGTTGTTCTCTACCGTGGTATTAGCAGACTTAACACCAAGTAATGCAGATTTAATGCCAGTAATGTTGTATTTTCATGAACTGGTACTTACCTGGTATTTTAACTGGTATTAGCCCTGTTGTTCAGAGATACAAAGCAGATCGACCCCAACCGGGCCACCACTCAGCTGGCTAAGAGGGCATTATGGGGCGTCGTGCTGGAGTAGCGAGACAAAAGCCTGGCGTGGCAGCTGGACCCCTTTCAAACCCAAATTATACATCAGAATGAAACTTAGGACCTGCAGTATTATACCTGTATGTGTTAATTTCCACAATTTAAAAAAATCTCTGTAGAAGAAGATGTTTTTCCTTGTATTTCAGTCCATATCCTCTATTTAAGATGTAATTTGTAGTATCAGTGTCCACTAACACCCTACTATAGTGACTTATTTATATATTTAAATTTAAATTAATTCATATAGTCTTTACCTCATTTTTTATTAAAGGATTTATTTCATAGACATATAACAAAAGTTAAATTAAAATTAAATTAAAAATAGTTAAAAAGCACTTTCCAAGGATGTGGAAATATATTTCATAATTATGCCAGTATTAAATCAATTTGCTGCTTTGAAGACAATATTTTAACTGCCAATGAATATTAGGTTCGAACCTAGAACCACTTCTGATCTTGTTTCTGAATACAGTGACAGATAATGACGTCTCTGTTCACCGTTTATGTCTGCTCCACAATAGTTTTTAACACAGTTTATGCACTTTTTACAAGCCCAAAATACATATAAGCTATTTCCCCTTTTTGATACTAAACCATGAAGCTAAATCTGTACATGCACTTTCACAACACTACTTTTCTACTATCTACAGTATTACTGTCTCCATCTTTGTGTCTGGTGAACATCTCTCACCAACACTTAAAAATAGTGCAGTATAAAGAAACACATCAATATAATTGTTAGACTTAATTTGACATCTCACAAAGAGGTGAAGTCCAATTCAATAACTGACAGTGACTTTTTGAGTTCTCTCATGCGACTTAATAGTCGCCATAATGGAAACCCTTGTTATAGAGCTGCACAATTACCAAATCTACCAATTAATCAACCTTATGGTCCTCTTTCTCAGCGAAATTTACTCATTAAGGTTTTTAAAAAAGTTCCAAACAAACTTTATCGGACGATCAGTGGTTTCAATACCCGGCTCCTCCAGTTTGAATGTCGAGGTATCCTTGAGCAAGATACTGAACCTCAAATTGCTCCCGATGGCTGGTCCATCGGTGTGTCAGTGTGTTAAAAAAAACACTCAGTAGCAGGTGGCACCATGTATGGTAGCCTCAGCCTCAAATTTAAGGTCTAATGATGCTCCTTCCTGCTTCGTGACCACCTCCGACCTTTTAAAATCAGGTATTAAGCACCCTGTTATGTTTGTTGAAAGGTACGCTGCTGGTGCTGTTCAGGCACTATAATTCATTGATTATTTATAGTCAACAGTGACAGGTCATAATAATAATAATGCTCCCTAAAAAGCATTAACAGACGCACAGTGACCGAACGACTGAAGGACATTTTCTTTAAAGAGCCAAGTAAGAACACAGATCCACATCCTCACTATGCAACTTGTGGAGTGATAATGGTGCTTTTGTTGTTTTTGTTTTATGGATTGAGAACGTTTGTTTGCATTAATCAATGAAGTTGATTTTTTTTCACTTGAAATTTGTTTTTATTTAGGAAATCAGGAAAGTTGTCATAGTCCAAAGTCTGATGTTGGATTGACAAACTATAGGTTTAGTCATTCTGTGTTAATGCTGCTATATGCACTGTGAAACCAGCGCTTTGGGGTTGCATTTTTGATATATGAAAGGCGCTATATAAATAAAGTTTGATTGATTGATTGATTGATAGTACATTTCTGTACTGTATTTCCTTATTTATCATTCATGCATTTGAAATCATAACCTGTGCCAAAACATGATTTTATACCCTGTCTGATTAGAGTTACATGTACTGTGATGTGTCATTTCATACAGTAAGGACTAAAACTCATGTGCAGTTCTTCCTCATGTGTTGCTGCTTTCATGTCTTTTGTTAAAAAACAAACAAAAAAAAACAATAAAGTGTTTTCTTCTTCACAGTCTGTCTCATAATTTATTACAATGATGTGATTCTGACTTGTTATCTGAAAGATAAAGTGGTTTGTGTCTGATGATGACATTTAAATTATATGTAGCAAAGTCATTTTACTACGGGACTATTAACGTTTGTAAACTATATTTTTTTTTCACAATTCATTGTGAGAAGAAATTATTAAATAGTTCCAAAAGCAAAAATATCTTCTGTTACTACTGAGAAGTTTTAGATCTGTTGAACAGATAAAATTCAAGCATTCTTCTTTTTTGTTGATTTTTAAATGCAGTATTTGAGCCCGATTTCGTTCCGATGTTGTCGGCACGATATGCGATTGGTTGCCGTTATAGTTTAACGGCGCCTGATGGCATCAGAAGGAAACAAGGGGGGACAAGGACGAAAGTTAAGGTGGCAAAAGTCCAACCGTGGCGGGTTGGCGGTAGGGTTGGTGAATGGGTCCAACAAACTGACTTTCACCCGAAAGAGTGGTGTTTGCGTCCTGTACGATTCTAAACCCAAACCCTGTTCTTTTTTCCTAAACCCCACCATGTTCGTTTGTTTGTTGAAGGAAGAAAAATGTCAATTCGCAGTGTTGTACCAACGTAGTGCTTTTATTTTGAAAGAGACTGTATGCAAACGTTAAATTTCTTTTGAAAAGGGAAGTGTATTTTGAAAACCGACAATGCATGTAACAGGCAGAACTTGACACGGCGTCCCAGAACGTCAACAACCAACACACTCAGGGTGCCTTGGATGTTGTTTGCGGACATGGAAAGTCCATGACCAAATGTCAATATGTGACGAGGTTGGAGTGAGGATGTGTTGATTGATTGGGATTTTCCCAGCACTGAATTACACGAGGAACACTGCTGCTTTAATATGTACTGATGTCACCTGATACAGAATCAAACTGCTGCACATGTTCCTGTGCAGTTTGTTCTGTTTCTGGTGAACCATCATTATTAAGTACTTCTGGCCTGTTTGTCATGTTTCTGGACATGTATCATTGACTGTGATTTATCATGATTTTTCTTACATCTCCTCTCAGTACTGTTGTCATGTTTTTGAACTAGTATTCGTGAGGTTGAACCCTCAAGTGTTTTTATACACTCTCTTTTAAGTGAACAATATTACTGATGACATGTTTGTATACATATATTACTGGGGGTGATCCTTTGTAAGCCCTATGAAGTTTTCCTGCCTTTGATAAAGGCTGGTCGATATGTCCTGAAAATTATATCACAATATTTTTCTGCTATGTCTCTATACACGATACACATCAATATTTTTAAATATCTTCAAAAGCACTTTCTTAATGCTAAGACTGGGAGACAAAAACAAACATAACAGTATTTCTGACCACATACCCTCTCTGATGCTGTGTGGCTATTGTTGGTTTTTTTCATCACCTGTTTGCAATGCATTTTACACCCTGGTGAAGGCTCTCTGGTCGAAATGCATTGGTTTAGCCATGTATTAATAAAGGAATTGATTTTTTTTTTTTTTTTTTTTTTTTACAACTAACTACATGGAGCTCTAACCCAGTGCAGCACTCCCTATTTTTTCCTCAAAATTCAAGATTGTTAAAAAAAAAAGTATGTATACATTTAGCTTCTATTGGGAAATATTTGGTCAGTATTTGGTATTTATTATAAAAGCTGTTACAATAGCTGACAGCAGATCTCAGTGAAGGATAAATCAAAATCCAGAAATTAATTCATGAGAATAATTTGGGATGTTGGGTTCTGTTATAAATGTCAAACGATGCATTATTTAACAATGTACTTTGGAGTTTATTTTCTCAGATGTTACACAGTTTTTCATATTTATTTAGTCTCAAGGATGAAGTCGTCTTATCAAACATCTTGAAACACAAACAGTAAGATTACTGCTTTACTGTGACAGGCTGATAATCACAGTGACCTGCCATTTAGTTTTACATTTCTGTTTGAATTGTTGAAAATATCCAAGATGAAGGCAGCAGGTCAGAAGTCTGAAACAAAGGTATTTCTGTGATTTATCTTTTCTGGAATATTATTTTTCAGAATTAAAAGTACAACACTTGAACATGTGGCGACTAACACACTAAAGACTCTGATTAAAAAAACATCAGTTTATCTGAAACATATTTCAGAGCACAGTACATGCATGTCAGATACTTTACAAAATATTTACATTTTTTTTATTTATTTTAAATTTCAAAACAACAATTGTGACTTTAGGGAAGCAGAGAAAACAAAAATTAAACCGAGGGAAGGATTCAGCCGGGAATCATTTAGTGTTTTTATCAAATTAAGGAAACATCTCAGATGTAACTGTGTGTGGTTAAAGTTGTAACAGTGTTTGGATCTTTATAAAACCTCTAAAATCTTTGTCCAGCGCAGATGGAAAAGTCTTTTCTGGTTTCATTCCATCTCAGTTCCCATTACTTACCAAACCTGTCCACAGCGGAGCACCCCAGGGCACTACACTTGGTCCTCTGACATTTTAAACGAAGGATAGAATTATTCGCAGCTTTTAAACAAACTCTTGTCATAAATCAAACACATTTTCTGTCCCATTTAAAACCAGTTCTAATGTCAGCTGGAATTCAATGAGACAAACCTTGAAGTTGCCATCAGGTGGATCTCTGACCTTCTATTATCTCACGGTGGTGCTCATTGCTCGTGCTCAGGTTCAGATCTTTGAACTGACCGGTCCTTTCACCAGACCTTGCTCTTTGCGCATCACTGGCGCATGAATGCTGCAGTCCCGTGCCTCACAAAATCCAGGCACACCCGCGATCCCGAGCATACCAGACTGACCAACTGGACCAGGGAAGCCACGGGGACCTCGGGGACCCTCCATGCCATCTTTGGGTTCTGCAGGGTGACCTGGCAAACCTGCGGAGAGGAAATTAAAAAAAGACAGTAAGCCTGTAGAATAACTAGTAGAAAGTCTGAACCCAAACATAATAGAAAATATAAATGTAGGTTGTCGTACAAATTCTTCTTACATCCAAAAGTAAATTCTACTATCTAATAAAATAATTAATAGAAGCTTTATACAAACAAAAGGTTACAAATTTACGTTACTATTATTTATTCAGAAGAAGGACAAAATTCAATATGTGATATTAAACAACTTGTAGACATATTAAAACAGCTTGTTTGCAATAAGGTGACTATTATGACGTGTGAAATTCAA
The DNA here is from genome assembly GCF_011397635.1 of Epinephelus fuscoguttatus. Taxonomy (NCBI): domain Eukaryota; kingdom Metazoa; phylum Chordata; class Actinopteri; order Perciformes; family Serranidae; genus Epinephelus; species Epinephelus fuscoguttatus. The sequence continues at coordinate 4,420,487 of NC_064759.1, forward strand.
ATGGAGGGCAGGAAGTAGGGCTGGATGAATCTGCTGGCAGCAGGTATCGTCAGAAAATTGAAACTCATGTTGGATGTGATCCATACAAACAGAGGAAAGTGATTTTCCCACAACTGAAGCAATTTGCCTGGTGTGGACATGATGATTGTTACAAATGACCTCGTCCTCCAGGCCATGGCGAAATGATGAAAGCATAGAAGTGTTACAGGACTAGAACGATTTTGTATGTGGTTGAGTCCACGACTGAAATGACTGCCATCTTGTTTTTAGCCAAGTGAGTAAACTGTCTTTTATATTTCAACTCTGTACAAGAATGCACCACTGTCACACTAACGTTACTAGGAAAACGTTACACGCAGCGAACATAACGAGATTAAATTAAACCAAACTGAATCATGATACTTGATATAGATCTTGTCTCCAGCAGCTTCTACAGCCTCAGGGGGATACCTTATCTCCGTTATTAAATTATTAGAATATGAAGATGAACAGTGTCGCACCTCTGAGGCCTTGCGGTCCATCGGGGCCCGGCAGACCTTTACCTGGATCACCTGCGAGGCCTTTAGAGCCCTTTTGACCTGTTGAGAAAAACACAGAGAGTTTCTGAGAAAAGGTACAAAACTACAGATCTCCTGTCAGAATAGCTTTAAATTAGTGTGGAACCCAGGAGCTGTCAGCAGTTTACTGATTTATGTGTTCGAATTTCTAATTTTGCTACCTCAGTTTGGCTGTTTTTATCTTTAAAGGTGCTGTATGTAAGAATGTGGCCAAAACGGTTACTGCACTCAAATTCAAAATACTGCCGCGAGTCGTGTCCGCCCCCCCTCCCCTACAGATTCGAGGTTGCTGGACAGCGGCACGCTGGAGACTGATTTGTTTGCCCACGGGCAGCTGCCGTGGGGGGGCTGCGTCGCCGCGTCCTTGATCTTCGGTTTTCCAGCGGGCCGTTCGAGCAAGTCCGGCTTCTCTGCTGCTAACGCTGCTGCCAGGATACAGCTGAGGAGGAGCCGGCTGCTCATGCTCTTATACAGTCTATGCTCATGCTATGTACTGGGACACTGCTAATGCTGCTTGCCGTGCTGCTGTAGCTCAGTCGTAACTGTAACTGATGCTGAGACTCTACTGACTGCGTGACTGGTAGACGGCGGTGGGTGGCGCAACAGGCCAAAACACAAATTCAAAACATAAACATGATTTGCGGACCGCAAAAATGTTTTTTAAATGCTAATATTCTGGCTGTACTACTGTTGTCGGTGAGATCAGTATGTTATATGAACATTATTCCTTAGTCTCTGTGACATATTAGGAGGATTTTATGACTATTTGCTTTAAATTTCTTACATATAGCTCCTTTAATGTTTTAATTTGATTTATTTAATTAATAATAATTTGTGCCCAGAAATATCATCCTGGTCTTGAGGGCAGCAACACACCCTGACCAAAGGATCACTCGTCCACAATCCTCCATCCTAGATGCATATACAGGGGTTGAAAACAGGGGCATTGCACACACACAGGTGTTGTGTTGAAGTCTTTTTACCCCCATCAAATAGTGTTTCCCTCCTGGTAAAAAGATGTTTTCTGAAGCGCCAGCACCAGAAATTCAATCACTTGACTAGAGACCCACCCAAGACCCATCCTCAAGGCCTTTTATTAGTAAATGTGTAGAGTATATATTTAAAGACTGTTGAAGCCACCTTGATTACTGGATATATGAAATTGAAAATAGTATAAAATGTGATGTTACCTCTGTCACCCTGCGCTCCTTTCTGTCCCTCCAGTCCTCTGTCACCTTGAGGTCCTCTAGCTCCTTTTGGTCCGGCTTTTCCTGCCTTGCCCTGAAAGGTGGAGGCAGACTTAGTGTCCAGTTTGTCCCTAATTCAGACGGAGCAGTGAATCACACAGTGACTTATGACATAACAGCGATGAGATCAGGATTCTCTCTTCAGTCTTCTCTGTATGTTTTACTGTAAGATGGAGAAGACTAATACTGATACATTTCAGTTCTGGTGAACTGAACTGTGATGTAGGAGAGAAACTTACAGGTTTGCCTGTAGATCCCATCGGCCCCCGGGCTCCTGGGGGCCCGATGAGTGTCCTGTTGTTGATGGGGCAGCCCTGGGAGCATTTGGCCCGGATTGAGGCGGCGTACTGAGAGATCTGGGCGGTGACCACGCCTCTGCAGAGCTGCAGGACCTGTTCATCAGTCAGACCAGGACCCTGCAGGACACAAACCACTCAGGTTATCGTCTCTAGGTCAAGATGATTTATCTTTTTTAAAATCTGTTGGGTTTTTTTGCTGCCTTTGTGAATCCCATTGTGATGTGGATTTTGAAAAGTGCTCTATAACTAAATATCACCATGAAAAAAAAATTATTATTAATATATTGTTTCACCATAAGATTAGGTTTGAAATGTGGAAAAATATGAAAGTGAATAGAGCCATCTGATGAGTTGTACTTGTAAATTAAGTGGAAACATCTTATGATGCAGTTATTTCCTTCAAAGTAATGTCATTTTCACTTTAATGAGTCACTTCAAACTCCCCAGAATACTTCATTAAAAAATAAAGAATCATACGGACATTTGTGCTGCATTATGTTTATCATTAAAGATGTTGAAGCTTTGTAAAATTATGTTAAAATGTAAGAACTGTTCGGCCTGAAACTGTATTACACATTGCCTAAAACATACTGAGCAATATGACTTTGATCCTCTCATATATCTCAGGATGTTCTTCGATGCGTCGACACTAACTGGTGACTCTAAATTGTCCATAGGTGTGAATGTGAATGTGAATGGTTGTCTGTCTCTATGTGTCAGCCCTGTGATAGTCTGGTGACCTGTCCAGGGTGAACCCTGTCAGCTGAGATAGGCTCCAGCTGCCCTGCGACCCTTAACAGGGTAAGCGGTTATGGAAAATGAATTAATGTTTGTTTATGGTGAAAGATGAGGTCTAATTTTGTAGTTGTCATCTTTTCAAGAGTCTTTTTAGTCTGTTAAAAAACTTCTCTGACTTTGACCATGGTTGTAAAATACAGATGACGTGTGGAATACTGATGAGAATTCATTTTTAAAACTCTGTTTGCAGTCATGTAGATGATGTGTTAAACAAACTATTACTCACAGCGCGACCTGGAGCTCCTTTGGGTCCAGCTCGGCCTTTAACTCCCAGGTCACCAATTGCACCTCGCTCTCCTCTGGTACCTGGGATTCCAGGCGGTCCTTTGGGACCAGGGTTACCATTACGACCGAGTGTGCCTTTTGGACCACGCTGTCAGAAAACAAGAAGTGAAATAAAGGATTTGATTTTTTTATTTGGCCTTTTAAGAGCACAACGACAGGAATATCATGACATAAAACCATCCCAGAGGATCACACTTAAAAGCATTACTAAAAACACTTATTTCCAAAGTGGTCCTCTGTGAAGACAGCAAAACCATACATAAGAACATAATTGCAAAGAAACAAATAGCATCATAAATCTACTCAATCCCCTTTGCAACTCCAAGCACACGATTCAAATTCCCTCCCTCAAGGGTGAACAATCAACCCCATTGCAACTCCTTTTTAATACTTGTTTTAAAAATCACCTTCGTTTGGCTTTATTTAATATGCAGGGGCAGGTTAGGGAGTGAAGGGAGATCCCAGTGTAGATTAGCCTCTTGCTATTCTACCATTAACACAAGGAACACTGCATGACACAGTGGCCTTGTGTTGCAATTATGGTGGCTTCTAACCAGTCAGTTTGATAGTTAAAATATCCTGGGGGTTTGCTCCAGTTTAAAGTGCTCCACAGGCTTCATTTGTCTAAGAGTAGACTTGCCAGGATGTATCCAGATGTGGATCTGACCTGCTCCCAATGCTGTCAGGCTCCAGTCACCCTCTACCATATGTTTTGGGCATGCCCAAAGCTGATACAGTTTTGGTCTTCAATTTCTGACACAATTTCTTATATCTGTGACAAGGAGATAAGCCCTGCTCCTGAAATTGCGTTATTATATATGTGTGTGTGTGTGTGTGTGTGTGTGAGAGTGTGTGTGTGTGTGAGTGTGTGTGTGTGTGTGTGTGTGTGTGTGTGTGTGTGTGTATATATATGTACATTTTCTGTTATGTACGTATATGTTTTATGTGATTATTGTTGCTTTATTTTCATGTATCTTGTGAATGCTGTTTGTGACCTTGATGATTGTATTGTATGTATGTTTGCAGTTTAAAAAGCTAATAAAAATATTTGAATAATAAAATATCCTGGGGCCCTTTGTGAATTATATCAAACATGTGGTTAAGTTTCAGTTGTTAAACTTGATCTTCAATGATCTACTGTGTTACGTGCCGTAGAGTTTGTGGTGTGTGTGTGTGTGGGTGTCTTTGTGTTTGTTACAGGTGCGTGTTGCAGGTGTGTTCCCTGAATGGTGCCTCGCAGCTGGTGCCAATCAGGTGGAGGATAAAGGGAGAGTGGACTGAGGCCGCCGGCTGTCAGTGGACCGCTAGTGCTCCTGGGAACCATCTCACCACCACGTGTTTTAGTGTACCTCCTCGCAGTGTGTTAGTGTAATACCAGTGTGTAGTGATTTTCCGTTTAGTGTCTAAGATCCGGTGTTTTCTGAGTTGTATTGATTGTGCATTGTCGTCCCCCCTTTTGAGTGGACTGTTTTCAGTTTATAGTTAGTTCTTATCATCCTCAGTTTTTGGAGGATTGTTTTGTGTTCATTTTTGTTTAGTTAATAAAATATTTGGCTTACGTAAATCCTACCAGCGCTTCATTTTTCCCTCTCCAGTACGTATTGTTTATTTAATTATTACGGTTACTCCTGAACTTCCTAGACAAGTTGGAACGTAACATACTGTAACATGCTTCCTGTCTACAGGTCTCATACACGTCCTGGGAGAAACACTGAGCATGTATCTGATGACATCATGCTGTGTCACCTGCAATTTGTTTTTAAGCTTTGGGGAAAGCCCACTATACCATGTGGAACAAGCATAGTAGAAGAGGCATTGAGTTAATGAGGCAGCTAAGTTTTTTCACTCTAATATGAAAAAAATCAGGTGTAACAATGTAAAAACTTCAGGTTTTTGATGAGAGAGATTTTAAGATTTTGATCATGTTCAATGGCAATTAATGCCTCTTACTTATTACACTACTACTTACTGTTCACACTATGTAAGAGCCACTTAAGCACATTTTAGATTTGATAAAAATGTCTGTGTTTATATGACATATCATGTAAATTTGTTTTTCTTTTCGTATTCGCAATAAACCTCGTTCATCTTTTCCCTGCCTCACATGAGCACTGTGGATCCTCAGAAAAGGAACATAAACACAAGTCAAAACCGAGACACCTCACAGACTAAGTGGCCTAGGAACTGTGGCATGTTGAAACAGTCACTACACACTATATACAAACTGTTTATACCACAGCACATACAGTTTATATGATCCTGTTCATACTGCACACGTCATAGCTGTAGTTGTTGTGTTTGTTTTTAATATGTATATATCACCATTTCTCTATCACTATTACTCATTCTGTACATTTGTTAATCGTTACAAATGCCTGCATCTGACCAAGAGTCTTAAACTGCAGGACACACTGATGATAAAATGTGAAACATGCCGACCTTAGGCGCTCCTCAAATTGATCTGACAGATCTACATTCCCTAAAAAATGCCCACAGAAAACAAATTAAGATTCTCCCTCCTACACCTCTTTTATTTCCATACTGTACATGTGTGTATATTTAAATGTACTATAAGAAATGTCTTGATAAAATAATTAAAGGGCACTGCAAAGGTGAATTTTATGTGTGGCAGTTTTTCTTCAAAACTTAAGAAACTGTTCAAATATTTCTCAAAATGTGTTTAATTAATTAAATTTCATTAATAACATTGTTAAGCTGAAAGTAGGTGGACACTAGATACTTTTGTTCTGAGTTTGTGTTTGACTCTTTCCTGTTTAAACATGACAGTGTCCCTGAGAAGAAATCACATCCATAAAGAAATGATTTCCCAGTTTGGTGTAGAAGAAATTGACTGGTCTGCACAGAGCTCTGACCATAACGTTTGGGATGAACTGGAACACCGACTGCGAGCCAGACCCAACATGTCCACTTACTTTAGACCATGTAGTGTAAAAAAACACAACAGATATAACACAGAGGATCATGAGGGATTAATAGGCATATTTGGTCATGTGGCATATGTGTTTGTAGAGCATTTTTGTTGACTGTCAGTAAAAAAACAACTGAAAGATTATTTTTAAAGGCTAAAACTCAACTTATTTTATACCTTAAATCTTCTTTTCATAAAGCTATTCATTTTGGATTGAAATTTATTTGACCTTTGTGGTCTGTATTATAGATTATTTTGTAAAACCAGGTGTCGTCTCATTAACTGTTCAGCCGTATTAGATGTGTGTGTATTTCTATGACGTCATGGTAATAAAATAAACAGAGTAAACACCTGTCCTTTGTCTCCACCGTCTCCCACGCTCCCCTGAAAGATGAGAAAAAGAAGGAACAAACTCATCAGTCAGTAAACTCCAGCAGGTGTAGGAAGAGGAAGTGAAATGGAGAGAACAAAATGTGGAACAACAGTTTCATCATCAGACGGTAAAATTACCTTTTGTCCTTTTCCACCTTTAATCCCTTTCTTCCCCGCTGCACCCTGCAGGGAAAACACCCAACCACAACATGTGAAAGAGGAAGTCACAGAAGACATGAAAACAACAACAGCTGATTCCTCGAGTTACATTGTTTTAAACAGTTTGTAAAACAGGTAAATCGAGGCAGGGAAGAAGCCCAGAGACGAAGGGAAACTCCTGTCAGTCTAAACCGGTTCTGCCAGATGGAAATGTAATTTCTTTCTATCTGTCTTCATTAATTCATGGTGGCGCCAAAAGCAGCTGAAACAATCGCTGCCTTTCGATTGTACTCACCTTCTCACCATCGGGTCCTGTTTCACCTTTAGCACCCTGGAAGAAATTCAGGTTACAGTTTAAGTTGTGTTATTTCATTTCAGATGACATGATAATTTATTCCTCTGTTAAAAGAGAAGACCCCGGTGATGTTTGATATTTGATAAAAGATCAGTCTGTATATTATAACCGCTCTGCTGGTAGTTTGTGTTGTACCCACAGTCGGACCCTGCAGGCCCTTCGGTCCTGGTTTCCCCGGTACTCCAGCATCTCCTTGCTCTCCTCCAGGTCCCTGTTAAACAAACAAACACCATTCAGTCGGTTAATGTGATTAATTCATGATGAATACATCAAGTTTATTATGTGCAGATCTTTTTGTTTTGCTGTGTGTGTTGTCTTCGACAGACCCCTGAACACCTTTGAAATAAATGTGCTGCATCTGTCGCATATATGCTGAATATGAATATTGATGTTGCATTGATTAGCTGATCCTTTCCTCTCTGTCTCTGCAGTGTCAAACAAAACCACACTGAAGATTCAATAACATGTATTTTTGAGAAAAAGGAAATTAAGACAAATGAGATTAAGTTCATCTAAGCCCCGATTTCCAGCTCCTCCTGGAGGACCCTGAGGCATTCCCAGGCCAGATGAGATATATAACCTCCAGTGTGTTCTGGGTCTGCCCTGGGGCCTCCTACCAGTGGGACGCACCTGGAACACCTCAAACGGGAGGCACTGAACCACCTCAACTGACCCCTTTCAATGCGAAGAAGCAGCGATTCCACTGCGAGCTCCCTCTGGATATCTGAGCTCCTCACCCTTTCTCCTCACACTGTGTTGTAGCAGGGTTCAAATAACCCAGTAACTGCTGCGTTGGTGGGTTTGTTTCATACTGGTTGTGGGCGCAGTTTGTAGCGGCGTGTCGTGTGGGCTTCAGTCAGAATGTGGCGGGCTGCAGCCATGAATGTCTCATCCTTCTTTGCACAGTCAGCATTCTAACATTGTTCCAAATCAGTCACCACTGGGTATGAAAGAGAGACTGAATAACATCTTCCTTGGCCTCCATGCTGCTTGCGCTTTTGTGAGATCAAATGTTACACACCAGAAAACAAAACAAAAACAGAAAGGCATAGTTGTCTACTCGCAATGGGAATCGAGTCTATCACCTATTTTTAGTGGGTTTTCCCGTATTCAAAAACCTGCATATGCATGCTAATTTTGATTTAAAAAAAGGCTATCAGCTATAATTTGATAAAATTAAAGAAAAATCCACAGGAGGAAGTAAAACACATTTACAGTCTGAAACTACTAACTGGGCAAAACCCTCTTATTTCAACATGTCAAAGTTCCAGAAATTATGAGTCACAGTTTTCCTTGTAGTTTGATGATCACACAGTCTGGAGTTTTATGAGTGTCAGCACTAAAGACTTGATGTGAAATCAAAGCACAAAAAATAGTACTGTACTGTACGTTATATGACTTGGACAAGTTGAACTTGGTCAGAAATTTTTTCTCAGTATGAATCTTTCTTCAGTTTGACTCAGGAAGATTTGACTGTTTCAGCCTCTGAGAAATCTCACTTATACATTTCAGAATTAAAAAGGATCCCTCCCTCCCTAAAGTTTTATTATACTGTATATCATTATGACTTAGTGGTGTGTGCTATTGTTTTTTCCATTCTAATGCTTTTATTAATTGATGGATAAGATTTACAGTTTTTAAATTTGTTCTCTTAATAAATAAACAGTGTCATGGCACAGTGGAGCAGTGGTTAGCATTGTCGCCTCACAGCAATCGGGTTCCTGTTCAAACCCAGGGTGGTGGAGCCCTTCTGTGCGGAGTTTGCATGTTCTCCCTGTGTCAGCGTGGGTTTCCTCCAGGTGCTCCAGCTTCCTCCCACAGTCCAAAGACATGCAGGTTAACTGGTGACTCTAAATTGTCCGCAGGTGTGAATGTGAGTGTGAATGGTTGTCTGTCTCTATGTGTCAGCCCTGTGATAGTCTGGTGACCTGTCCAGGGTGTACCCTGCCTCTCGCCCAGTGTCAGCTGGGATAGGCTCCAGCACACCCTGCGACCCCTAACAGCATAGCGGCTATGGTTAAATGAATAAATAAACAGAAAATGTTGACAGTTTTTTCATATTTAACTGACAAAGATGTTGCAGGTGTAACAGCTGGTTTTGTTTATTGTTGTAATCTGACTCAACAGCGTGTTCTTTGTTTTGTTTTGTTTTTTATTTTTTTTCCGGGGGGATTCCCCTTCTTGTTCCTCATTTTAAATGTCACTGTGTCTCGCCTCACCACATCACTGTCAAAACAACTCGCAGACCTCCTGAGAATTGCACTGTGGGAAATTTCTCAAGATATTAGCTCGAACTGCAGATTGATAACATGATATGATACTCTAAAATTACTTTCAGTTTTAGTCCACAAGAGACTTCTATAGAAACAGATCATATTTTGAGCAGGATTTTCATCGTTGGCTTGTGATTGGCTGATCTGTGTCGCTGCATCAGGCTTTGATTGTTCATGTCTGTGTTTCCAGACTGGACAATATTTGTTAGACTTTCATTGAAATGTGTTTTTACTAATCTATCTCAATTTCTTGGTGTGTTTGATTAAGTTATTATTCTGTTCATAAATGTATGTATTTCTGAATTTATCTGTTTCCTAGTGATTCAGGTTTGGTCTTATTTTGTGTTTTGGTGAAATTGGCTTTTCTGTCTCGTTGTTTGGAGTGCAACACACCCCATCAAAAAATAACTGCAAAATGAATCAAATTTTTATCTCAAATACTGCTAATATATACGCGGGGGGGTGGAACCTGTCCCAGCTTCACTCTGGACAGGTCACCAGACTATCACAGGGCTGACACATAGAGACAGACAACCATTCACACTCACATTCACACCTACGGACAATTTAGAGTCACCAATTAACCTGCATGTCTTTGGACTGTGGGAGGAAGCTGGAGCACCTGGAGGAAACCCACGCTGACACAGAAGGGCTCCTCCACTCTGGTTCAAACCAGGTACCCTCTTGCTATGAGGCAACATTGCTAACCACTGCACAATCATGCTGCCCTATAAATAAGAGACCCCAAACAGATGAGATGCCTTATTTTCTGTAACATTTATATATGCAACTCTGTTAAAATAGAAAAAGGTCATAAAGTTATAAAACAATGGGTTTTTTACACTGTAAGAGTACCCAGGGTCACCTCTCTTAACAATTCTCTTATTTCTGGCTACAAAGTGTTGTCTTGCTATGGTGGTCTGCTCCGTGGGTCCCCACAGTCAGCATGTGGATATATACACACACACATATATATATATATATATATATATATATATATATATATATATATATTGTCCCTTAGTAAAAACTGAATTATAAGATCAATCATCAATCGTACAAATTTTGGAAACTTTGGGAACCCTTCATTCCTTCTTACAGAGACAGTGATTGGCTTGTCCCTGATTGTAAATGGCTGATTGTTTTATCTGCACATGCTTTTTATTTATTTATTTGCTCTCATATCTGTTCTTTTTCTTTCAGTGTAATTTTTTATAAATTGCAGTGTCGTTGCTGATTTGTGGTGGCATCATTCTATTGTGTGGACATGGTTTTTTTTGGTCTCAGGTTTAAGCGCAGGTCTGCTGTTCCAAGACTTATTTTAGCGACATAATCAGTCGTTCTGTGCGTGGCATCTGAGTTTAAATAAGTCTCTCTTTTTGGGAGAGGTCCCTTGAATAAAACAATCAAAGTCTGGGTTATCTGTTTTCCCAGGATGTCGTAATCACAGGGGTAACCACCCTTGTTTCTTTCAGGGAAACCAAACTAATCACTTTGTTTTCAGTTTGGGAGAAGGATGATGTCAACACACACAAGTCAAATCCAAATGTCAGGATCTCCCTAACCTTATCCTAAATTAAAGAGCAGACCACAGATTTAGTATTACACTTGTATAAATAATGTTGTGGGACTTGCCAGAAACTGAAAGATAAAAACAGAAGTAGCTGACCTTTAGTCTTTAGACCATTGTATGGTCAAAAAAATCACCCAAAAATATGTGTGCGTGTTTACTTTGTAGTCTCCAGGTTGAGTGAAGCTCCGTTAGAACTCCTCAGCATGTGTTTTCATCCACCTGTTTTTACGCACATAAAAAACCTGAGTGGAAACGTCAAAAAGGTGACAAATCTTGATATACTGCAAACAGTTTTATGCTTGGTGGAAAAGTTGGTGTACCATTGAAAGGAAAATGTGACTAATAAATGATGACGCACTAAATCAAAAAACACTGCAAGTTTTCTTCATCATCTCTGCAGGCTTCTGTCCGCAGACAGGGCTGTTAGCAAAACTCTTCTTACATATCAGAGCTGTTATATTATATGTGCGAGAGGAAGGGTACACTCTGGACAATCACAGGGCTGACACATAAAGCTCCCTTTTCCATTGCGCAAAAATACAGCATTCACACTTTTGTCAAATCGCTCTGCAGTTGTACAGTTGTAGTAGTTCAATCGGCATTGATGGAAACATAACATCCAGGTGGGCGCACTGATTTTAGCCCCTTGACTAGTGAGATCCAATGACGTGCCACCACAAAATACCGTCTGTTTCCACTCAAGCAGCGCTCAAACATCAGCTCATCATCAGTGAATTAGTCTGCTCCGAGTTTCAAAGACAGACCAAATAAGTAAGAGATATATAAAAATAAGTAAAGACTGTAAAGTTTCATTGGCCTCCATGCTGATTTCTACTGTTTACTAACCTGTTTTCTAGGCCTGTCTGTGCCGTTAAACGTGATTCACCAGGAAAACACACACACACACACACACACACACACACACACACACACACACACACACACACAGAAAGGGTGTTCTCGTCTGCTGCAGAGCCATGTTGCAGCTCTGGTTTACTGGCAATGGGAAAGGAGTCAATTGTCTACTTTAGTGGGTTTTCCCGTGTTTAAAAATATCTGCATACACATGCTACTTTTGGTGGAATATTGGTAATAAAGACAGACAACCATTCACACTCACACCAACGGGCAATTCAGAGTCACTAATTAACTTAACCTGCATGTCTTTGGACTGTGGGAGGAAACTGGAGAACCCCCGAGAAAACCCGAAAACGCGGGCTGAACCCTCTTGCTTTGAGGTGACAGTGCTCATCACTGCACTCTCCTATCCTATAATCTTGTCAACATCTCAGGACAGCTCACATTTATCTCACAACCTCTTAGGGAGGTCTCAACCCCTCTCGTCCCCTTGGCCCTGAAAAGCTGATCATTTCTACCGGTGATCAGGTTTGCAAGAAGGGTGATGTAGATTTGATTCTGACTACCAGAGTGACATATTTCACCAGGAAACTTACAGCAATATGGACGTGATGGTGTAAACTAAAGTAATAATAACAAAGAAAGATGTGACTGATGGTAGGACGTTAAATCACACACAACTGTTGATGGGATCAAACCTCTCAGAGACACAGTTTAGATACAGAGTCTCTCTGATAATTAATTAACGTGAGGCTTACATCTAGAACAACTTACAGGAGGAAGCTGGTTAAGCTGTCTTGCTCAAGGGCACTTTGACAGAATATTGTGGGGATTAAACCTGGTATGTGAACATTTGCCAACCTGCAGCCCGTTTTCGTTCACACACTTTTTGTCTTTCCCAGATTGACTCAGCAAGTGATTCTGATCAGCGTCTTGCTCTTCAATTCTTCAAAACGACACTGGGCTGATACAGAAATCAAACCTGTGACGGTTAGGTTCACTCACCACAGCACCCACTCTTCCCCGAGGTCCTTTTACACCCCGATCTCCCTTATTGCCCTGCAGAGGAAGAACAGACACTGTGACACAATTTGACTCGTCAGAGAAGAAAAATCACAGGTGTTACAAATAACGTTAACGATGTGGCCAGCTTGCACAAAACCAGGACCCTCACACTGAAGCAGTTAAATGGAATTCAGCTATCGTTCATTTTACATTTTTTCTACTGTGACAGGACAAAATGTCTTCTGTAGAAAAGGTGTGTTAAATAAGTAGTGGAATGTTTCTTTAACTGTCAAACTCAATCAGTGGTGCAGGAAAACAGACACGCAGCTCAACATGCAGACAACAATAAGCGTGGGTGTTTTGATATGAGATACTGCTGTGCTGTGCTGCTTTATCTGATATATCAGGTAGCTAAATAATTTCCCATGTCATGATTCATTCAGTAAGACTGTGCACTAACAAAAGGAAAGTATAACAGTAACATGGGTAAAGTCTGGTTAAAGTTCCTGCAAAAATCTCTCCAGGTTGAATCATCAGCAAAAACAATAAGATGCCGAGCTGGAAAATCCAGTAAATTAAAACAGTTCCAAAGTGGATCGAGTGAGGAACAAATTCTTTTGCTGTGTGGATAATGACGAAATGTAATTTCTGAGAAAAGACTATGAAATATTTCGAGCTGACGGGTATAGCATAAGTGTACAGCAGCGTTCAATCATCCGGGGGACTTTCACGCTTCTGTGTTGAAGAGCATCAAGGGTTTTTATTAAAAAATATCTCTTACGTGTAAATCAAACAGTTGGGTCAGTCACTGTAAGCACACTGTGCTGCATGACACACAAGTTTAAGTAAACTAAAAATAAACTAAAACTAATGTATTAAAAAACCTTTTTCTAACAAGACCTTGGTGGTAAAGTTTAAACTGTATTTTATGAAGGCCAAAAAATTAAGACAAGCATCAATAAATCAAATGAGTAAATAAATAAATAAATGTTAAAAGTAATAAATAAATACAGAAATAAAGGCATAAAATAATAATTGCATGCTGAATATAAATAAATTAAATAAATATATTCAGGTGTCCCAGGGAGGTGAAAATGGCAGATCACATTATTGGTCAACGCATCAGGGTGTAGGCTACTTCAGTTAAGGTCTAACACAGGCAGAAATTGTATTGTGTCTTTCTGTTAGGCATTCAAATTAGTCCTCGTCATTTAAGGAGAAGACTAGCGCAGTTACAGCTTCACAGGCGACGGTTAAGTGATCCTGCTCATCGACGGGAAATCACATCATCTGCTATATTTGACGTACATGCCCTTATTTGGATAACACATCGTGGTATTCCCCTCACATAAAGCCTATTGACAGCGTGATGCGCTCTGGCTGCAGATGTATTAAGCATTAATCCGTTCTTGCGGAACATCTACAGAAAGTATTTTGTTAGAGACAAACCATCCATCTGTCTGTCATCTCACCTGTTTGGCCTGCCTTGACCAGCGAATTCAGCAGCTTGTAACAATTCGCCAACAACAGAAACTGAGGCTTATGTCACAACGCTACTTTTTTGATTTCCCATCGATGAACCTGATCACTTAACCGTCGCCTGTGAAGTTGTAACTGCGCTAGTCTTCTCCTTAAATGACGAGGACTAATCTGAATTCCATCTCTAACAGAAAGACACAATGCAATTTCTGCCTGTGTTAGACCTTGATTAAATATACCCTGATGCGTTGATCAATAATGTGATCTGCCATTTTCACCTCCGTGGGATACCAGTGGCAGCTCTTGTAGGCTGAAATCAGGACGATCACATTAACCAGCACGCAATCATGAGACTTGACAATTATCAGGAGAAAACAATCTTTGTTATCTAACGATAACAAATTAATTAAGTCATTATCACGACTTAATTAAGTCGTTATCACGAGATAACAGTCTTTGTTATCTTGAGATAACGAATTAATAAGTCGTTATCTCGAGATAACAGTGCACAAAAAGAAGAATAATACATGGCTGTTCTCGTCTTTCGTAGGATCTCCTACCTCATTAACATATAGAGAGAAATACAGAAATAATAAATGGAATTGTAAAAAAAAAAAAAGAAATATAGAAATATTTTAAGGTATTTATTTATTTATTTATGTCCTGATTACTTGTCAACTTTTATTTATGCATTTATATATTTTTTCATATTTATTTAAACATTTATTAATTTATTTATTTCTGTATTTGTTTATTTATTTGTTTGTTTTATTTATTTATTTATTACTTTGTTTTATTTATTTATTTATTTATTATTTTGTTTAGTTATACATTTATTTATTATCTATTTATGGACACTTCAGTCATTTTTTGCCCTCCGTACTATTTCAGACGAGAGCATCTGTAGTTGCCA
This sequence comes from Epinephelus fuscoguttatus, assembly GCF_011397635.1. Classification (NCBI taxonomy): domain Eukaryota; kingdom Metazoa; phylum Chordata; class Actinopteri; order Perciformes; family Serranidae; genus Epinephelus; species Epinephelus fuscoguttatus. The sequence goes on from NC_064759.1 coordinate 4,435,589, forward strand.
TTGATTTATTTTAGGGCCAAACTACACTAAAACTTCATCAAAGTATTAATGTGATTTCCCATTTGGATTTATTAAGAACTCTATATATATCTATCTACGCTGTGTTGAACCATTATGCTCGTTACCTTGGGTCCAAACAGTCCGGGCTCGCCCATCACACCTGGAACTCCTAATGGACCCTGAGGAGACAAACGGCAGTGATGAACAGATGTTTGTAGCAGATGGAGAAGTAAAGATGTTGGACAGTTTGCAGACATTTGTCAGAAGCACTCACATCTTCTCCAGGGTCACCGTCACTGCCCGGCAGGCCGCTGTAACCTTTGGTACCCTGAGAGAGAAAAGGAAAGAAGCTGAGCAGATTGTTCTGGTGTCTCTGTAACATCATCTAATCCTTTGTTTTGGTTTATTCTGATGAAGAACCTGATCAGACCAATGACACAGTCTGATCCGACTGGAATTTCCTGTTTTATTTTGTCTTTTTCCGACTACCTGTTTTTCATATGCTAAGTTTTAGTTCCAGCCATGGACTGTACAAAAAAGATAGAGAAGATGACAGCTCTCCAAAAATGAAGCCAGAACATCTGGTCTAGTGGTGTTGGCTGCAGTATTGGTCATAACCCCCCCCCCCACCCCCCCCACCCCCCCCCCCCTTCATGTCAGCAGGTGGGACATGAGTCAAACTGAAAACTCAAAGTTCAAGTCAAATCTTTTTTTCCCCAAAGATGGCTGCTGTTATTTCAGGAAGTTTTTATCACGCTGTTCCAATGGTCTATAGGTCTGGTTTTAATTTGTTTTTTTGATGCTATAAAAAGGAGGTCTGACATCATGAATTACAGCTGTGTGTGCCAATGGAGTGCTTGTGATTGGTCGAACAGCAGGAATACCATGTAGATCGCTACTGCGCAGACTCTGGCCTCAAATTACGTCACCAGCCTAAGATGGCAGCAGCTGTATCCATGATGTTTTGGCTTCATTTGAGTAAAGTAGGAGGAAGTGCAGACAAAAAAAGGATTTGAACAAGAGGAACATTTGATCTGTTTGTGGCGCTAAATAAAACATCAGGGATCCATTCAGGTTACTGGGGTTTTTTCAAGCAGCAACATTGAAGTGCCAAAAACTGCAGTTCCACTAATGTCCAGTTGAGGCTGGCTCCAAGAATGAGTCAATCCCCATAGTTAACATGTCCAACTTTACAGCTGAAATAAACATGTTTACAGCCTCGTACAAAATATGTTTTTGGTCTCTACAGCTAATTTCAGCATTCATGACAACTGTACGGTAATGATTTTTTTCTATAACTCACCCATTTACATTTTATTAAGGCTTAAATTTACACGTTTAATTACATGGCTGTTTTGTGTGACAGGCTGTCTGCGAGGCGTCGCTACAGTTTGCCACTCCTCACTCCTCCACAGCTCCACCCTCTCATCCAATACAGTTGCTTCTGGCTCAAAAAAATCCAAGATGGTGATGGCCAAAATGCCAGATTTCAGGCTTCAAACTAGGGTCCACAGACCAATGGGTCAAGGTAGCTAAGTCCATTATTGGTAGAGTCTATGATTGCGAGTTTTCTCGGGGAAATGCCAGCAACAGCATCCAACAAAAACTGCCCACACTAAAAGTTATTGCAGCAACCGGTATCCTCTTATGCAGCCGCAGCCTCTGCTGCATTTTTCAGCCATGTGTTCTGGCTTGAATAAATATGGCTGAATATCTGAGTCAGCCAAAACACTGTAAAATGTATCCTTGTCCATAATATCCCCTGTACTCATTTTTATTGTTGGAAATTTAGCTACTTTGCAATACACGCAAAGAGAACAAAGTTCTGTTTTTGAGCGTGCCACAAGGCTAGCCGGAGGTGAAAATGCAGCCTGTAGTTCTTCCTGAATCCAACTGCATCACTGTAACGTCAAATGACAGCACTGGATGCTAGAGGAACAACGGATTTTGCCTGATCTCACCTTTTTCTGTTAATTCAAAGAGCATTAATGAATTTATTGTTTCAACTGACTGCATTTAATAACGACACTGATTGGACATCCACATAAAAGTTGGTGAATCTTCCCTTTAAATGCTTTTTTGGTCCAGCCCAGAGGGCAGGTGGACGTCCTGCTGGTGCAACTTGTCCCTGATAAGATTAAATGTCAGTGCCAAATGACCTCAGTAATATGAAAGCTACAGAAAGTGAACGCATCTAAATAAAGCTTCAATAGATACTGGGTGTGGACCAGTTCAACGGGTTAGAATAGCATGACCTGTAAACAATGAAGGTTATGAGAAAGTGAAACGTCAACATTTTAATTACTTTCACTTTACTTTACTTTCACTGCTTATGTTGGTAATTTGTTTACATTTGATTTGTTTCTGTGAGCATGTTACACCACGCTGTGGCTGCAGTTCTGGTTTCACTTTGGACCTCTGAAACCCTGAACTTTCCTTGTGTGTTTTAGTGCTGATGAAAGACGATGCAACACTTCTCAAAGCTGTAAATCTCATGTGACTGTATTTGAAAGCAACAGAGAATTCTCTGGGAAATGTAAGAGACTAAACAGAATACTTCAGTCATCCTTGTGTGTCACTGGTACTGTCCAGAGAGGCACTTTCACTTTCTGCTGATTACATCACCTACTCCATAGTTACACTCCACATGAGGCATTGTCTGTAACTGAAAGTGAAACTACAGAGATCCTTTTTTGAATTTAGGTAATTTTCTAACATGAAGTCAAAGTTTCGGGGGCAGTTCTGCACTGTGAGAGATAAGAACAGCGTCCTTCAAACCTGCTGAAAAACTAATTTCAAAATTTCAAGAATTCACAGTGTCCAGAAATGAGAGAAGAGAAATGTTCCACTCTTCTCCCTGGGAAAGTCAGTTCAGTTTGCCCTGCTGTCAGTGAGAGACTCCCCTGACTGTCTCATGCTGCAGTGTCTGTTTATCACCCATATATCAGAAAAACTGATGTTTTGTTTACAGATGTCACATTCAGAGTCAGATGATAGAGAAAATCAGATGAAATGTTGGTCAAGATGACCTTTAAAACAGCATCTCCTCGTGACCGAGAAACTTACTATCATCTGACAAAACAAGCCTGTTTGTTTGGATAAAAAAAACCCAACTTGTGATAAGATTCAAGGTTGTTGTATAAGTCAGTGCTCTTAACATAAGCTGCCAAAAGCAAAATCCTGCCAACAGCTTAACATAATATATAGACAGTCTAAGATAAGCTATAAGTCTGATCCCCAGCTGAGATATTCAGTTGTTGCAGCAGCTTAAGGACAAAATCAAATACAGATAAAAAAGAAAATAAAGAAAGAAATAAGGAGAAAATTATAAATAATAAAAAATAAAAAATAAAAATATTAAAATAAAAAATAAATATTAGGAACTAAACAAGGCCATATGGACACAAAAAAATACAAGGTAAATCAATAATGCAATGATTATGTGTTATGTCAAGATTACTGATTAATTATTTCTTGATCACCAAAAAAAAAAAAAAACATTTTAAAAAATCACATTTGTCCTCCCTGGACTTTTGTAACTGCATACAAACCACAGCTATGTTACATTTGCATGTTTCATCAGGATCATATCAATGTTTCTAAAGTGACAAAGCATATGAGCTGACTTTGTTATCAGGAGGAGGAGGGATGGTGGACGGCACCAAGGCGAGATGCTTACCAAGCTGGAGACGACTGACCAACAAACAACAGATCGGGTCTCTGTGTTTCCAGCAGCTTTTTAGCCCCCCAACTTGGGTGGTCTTTAGTAACCTGTCGTTGTTTCCACATGGTAATAGTGCCATGAAAAGGGATTGTTCTTTTAACCGACACCTCGCTGCTCCTAAAATTGTGTATTTTAAGCTTAAACAACAACTGTGTGGTTTTAGTGCCGAAACTTGAACACACATTAGCCACAGTATTGTTGAAAAGTTTCATGTCCGCTACACACATCTGTACAAATATAACAGATCCAAGGTTTGCAGAGATGTACAATGCCAACATTTTTACAGTCCACTGGTTTTGTAATGTCAGAAATATAAATAAAAATCAGCTAATTTCAGTCATCGTTCAGGATTTTAGGCTCATTTGCTGCTTCAGTACAGTGAGAATGGAAAACCTCCCCATTAAATTAAAATTGTACTTTTTTTACCCTCCCCTTCATGTATGGACTAAAGGCCTTTGCACATTGAGTCCAAAATTGTCGCACGCCTAGAAATAAATATGACTTCACGTTGTTTCAATCGGATTTGCACAGTGAGTCCAAAACTTTCGTCTGTCATTAAAATTTTCAGAACGGGTTCGATTTTTTGCGTTTTTCGCATCTGTCAGAGCCTTTAGAGACGTTTGACCAAGTATCTGTGAAGAAAATGTGGCGGCAGGACACAGCTGTGACAAGACAGAGGAACAGGGCACAGAGCCATTACATACAGTAACTGTGATAGCTCACTTTCAACAGGTCAGTGTGCAAGGTTCCTGCGTGTGAAGTTTTTTTTCGGATGACGGGTTTTAAAAAAAAAAAAAAAAAAAAAAAAAGCATCTGAAACACTGGACTCAGTGCGCTAAGACCTTAAACTACAGAGATACAACATGTTAGTCAGTGAGCTTGTTGGTAGGTGTATGTTTTCTTCCAGCCTTTATGCTAAGCTAGGCTAACCAAGTCCTGACTTCAGCTCTGTATTTAACACTCAGACGTGAGATTGATATCAGTCCCCAAACACAAACTCTTGAAAGGAAAGCAAATGTGCTAAACTGTTCCTTCTTAAATTAATGTAAAAAATAGTTTCTTAAACACAGTCTTGATCATGACGTAAGTAGCAAACTAACATTGTTTAGATTAAGCTCAGTAAATAAGCCTGTTGAGCAGCATTTGTTCATCATTATTGTTACAAGCACAATAGTCTCTCTCACCAGACCTTTCTCAAGAAAAGAAAGGTCTGGCTGGGCCGACTCTCACTTTAAGATTGGAGAAAAAAAACGCCCCGGCTGCTTGTATTTCTTTCAACCAATCACAGTCGTTCTGGGTGGTGCCACAGCAACGGTGCACTTGCAAAAATATTGCCGGGGGGAAACAGGTTTTGGTGTAACACGCCCACAAAAATATCGCCTACAGGACGCGAACCATGTCAGAAAAATGGCTACATCCCCGCAAGATCAAACACCGCAAAAGTTAGTAAAGGACGTGTTGAAAACGGTTGAAAACTGCTACACAACTGGAGGTGGTAGGGCGGGACTTCAGTGGGTGGCTCGTTCCACCCAATGAAAAGCTGATCTATGCAGCAAACTTCCACCCACTCAGACTACAAGAGCAATAACTTAAGTGATTCTGAGCATCCAGGCGCCAGACGTTCCCAGCTGCATCTGAACACAAGCTGAGTTATTTCAAAACTCACACCTGCACCGTATAGTCCCTCTGTGGGTGATATTCAAGAGATGAGTTTAGTCTGGTTTCAAAATTCACACAGAGAGCTGTGACCTGAAAAGTCGTCTGAACCGTGTCAAAGAGTAACTAACCCTGACGCCAGAGGAAAGGTCGTAAAGTGTCCAAAATGGACAGAATTTATCTTCTGGGGAGCATGAATAAGTCCGGTGCATTTTATGGCAATCTGCCTGTTTGATTTTTATATTTATTGTGTACAAGTGGAAATTCTGATCTGAGGATGGTGCTAGAAGAAAGCTGCACAGGTCACCTCAACCAGTGAGATTCATCCTCTGAGGACTCTGAATATTCACAGCAGCTTTAACAGGACTTTAGCTGGTAGTGTTAAAGATTAAGTGGGACAGACTCACTGACTCACTGACTCACTGTCTGCACTGTAAATACTTAAGCAATGAGGATTTACCCTCTGGATTTTACTGATACAGAATGAAGGTCGTCATTTGGAAACTAAAACTCTAAATAATGAAACTAATAAGAGCTTTATCACAACCACATGGAGTCACACACACACACACACACCCACACACACCTACACACAGTCACAGTCACACTCACAGTATATGTTTAGTCACATGGTGAGGTAAGTGAACTGAGAACAAACTAACAACAATCGATCAGGAGTATTCAATAATAAATGTTAGTAATTTAAAAAAAACAAACTGTATGTTTACCTTCGGTCCACTGGGTCCGACGGATCCTGGCTGTCCAGGATAACCCTGAGGACGACAAACAGGAAATACTTCATCACAAATACATATCTTTGCTATGACAAAGAAATGATGATGCAGAATTAAATTCAGGAGTACTGACTGAACCCCTTGAAAGTAAAAGGAAAGCAGCTCATTAACAACAGTGGATGATTATTATATTAAAGTCACACTGGCTGAGAGATTTCAGTTCACTCTGAGAGGAAGAGTCTAAGTTATTTTTCAACTGTCACCGGCTCACTATACATTATCCCGCTTAGAACATGGCTTACTACTAAAACATTCAGTGATGTGACACAAAATAATGATTAAAGCACGTTTTATTGATTCAAAATTCGCAAAAAGAAAATGCTGCATTTTGCCACTCCGATCCTATTTGGCCTGTGTGGACTAACGTTAACTGATTTTGATGCTCCTCAGTCTAAGGCCGTTGCTATGGCGTCCCTAGCAATGGAGCAGCAGAGCAGCGGTGATACCTCAAGAAATAAACACCACAGAATTTTGTTGATTGACCAATCAGAATCAAATATTTAAGAGTGCCATATTCTAAGTGATGTAATATGTTGCTACATAAAGTGAAACTCATTGAAGGAAGACAAACGTGTCACATGCTCACTTCACTGTCTGTCATAATGAAAACACAATAAATGGGAAATCAATTCAGATTTGATTTAAACTGAGTGTAAAAAATAAATCACATGTTAATTAATCAATCTTCAGAATCTCCTGGTGGAATTTATAAGAGCATGTGATGGGATGTTTTTCTTGTGAAATTATTACAGTATCACGCAAAGAATAATTTAATTCGAGAGGACAAAATCTACTCTGTGCTCAGAATACATTTAAGTATTTCCCTGGTGACCAATAAGCCACGGGCATGATCAGTCTGAAAACGGTTTGCAACGTTGTGCTACGGTTTCCAGGATGAACAAGAGGTTTCCTCCAAACAGTGTGAGACAATGTGCAGCGAGCTTTGAAGTATGTTTACTTTCTGTTCGTGGGTGTAGAGGTGTTACCCAATCAGCAGTGATGTGCGTACATTTTTCGTTTTTCTTTCACACTTGCTTTGTTAATGTAGAGGTATTTTTCTCATGACAATAAATCCCTTTGAGTTGAACTGAACTGAATGAAACCCTGACAAAGGCAGTGCGCCTGCACAACAAAACAGGACGTACAACACAGCTCTGTTGTAACAGGAAGTTTTGCAAAGTTTTGTCGGGGCTGAACGCGCCCCATGCAAACCAGACTTTTTCACAGTAGACATTTTGAGTGTGTCTCAAATCGTGCACTTCCGTACTACACACTTGAGTTTTGAGTGCACAAGTGCGCTAAGTGCATTCTCACTGCATAGTACAGGAAAATGCAGCGTACTACAACAGTCCCAGTTAAGTTGAGTGTGGAAATGATGGACACTTCTGACCCTCAACGGTCGCCATCTTTATGACAGATCAAAATTACATCACAAACTTTTGACATGGCAGCTGGGGACAACAGGGAGCCTGTTAGTTAGACATGTTATATTTTTGCACTAACACCAATTCTGTTGTCAAACAGAAGCCGTCAGTAATGTTTGTTGGGTCTGTAATGATTTGGTACTGCGAACAGTAATGCGAGTGCTAACGTTAGCATTCTCTAGCTAGCTAACTTGCTCCTAGCTACGGCAGCAGATTTGAACACATTTTAACATTTTCAAATGTTGGAGTGATGCTCCACCGTCTGTTTGCAATTCACCATTTAAAAAGAAGACTCAGAAGAAGAAGAAGAAGAGGGAGTTAAAAGAAACAAAGCCGTCATCACTTCAGGTAAGTACGAAACAGCAGTGTGCAATTTGAGACAACACTACCCTGGTGAAATTAGTGCACCACACAAGAAGTACGTAGTGTACACAGCGTACTACACTTAAGTGTACTAATGGAAGTGTGCCATTTGAGACACACTCCCTGACATGTCATAGTCGGAAAAGCACAGGTGAAACTGATAACATAAATGATGGCTCAGTTCCAGTAAGTGTCACTGTAAGCTATTCCAGTGAGCCAGCATGCACAATGCCAGGACCTCCCCTAAGTGGAACGCAGCCATCATAATTGTTAATAAATACACCTGTGCTTTTCCTACAATGACTAATTAAAATGTCTGCTGTGAAAAAAGGTTTATTGGATTGGAGTCAGAACAACCAATCAGAAATGTACTACTTTGAATCTCCCATTAGCTAAAATGAGCATTCTGTGCTTGATAATAATTTCTATACAAAGAGCACACATGCAAAAACTTATTTCTGTCTCTCAATGCACCGTGGCATGCACAAATATAATCCTGTAGGGTTTCTGGCCTCCAATTTTCTGCAGTGTGCACTCCTTCAGATAAAAGACTTTACATTCAATTTCATTTGTAGAAAAATTCGCCTTCGTCTGATGATAATGAGCCACTTCTTTAATCTCTTTACAGCTGAAAAGCTAGCAGGCTGTTTGCAACATCAGCCTAATAGAGCATCTGACTCCTCTAAGAAATCAGGGGGTGAACTTTGTGTTTAGTGCACGAACATGACCATTTCAATCCACTGACATCACTCCTTATCTAACATACTACACTTCTACTTGACTTTTTGATGCTGATGTTTGCACACTTGTTGGCTGTACTTTTATATATTTATTCTGATACATAATACTGCTTATATTTTGTACTTATATTGATTAAATTTTATAGTTGAATATTTATTATCTCTTACATTCATGCCTTATTCTATTCCTTGCATAATGTCGGTAAGTTCTTGAATAACAGTAGGAAAGACTTGTAGGAGAAAAGTGTCTGATCCTGAGCAGAAATCCAAACTAAATGTAAATGATCCCACTCAGAGTAAACACTCAGAGACTGTTTCATCAGCACAGACGATGATTAAGGATGTTTCTTACAGTGTATCCTCTGTCGCCGACATCACCTGGAAACCCGGGAGCCCCGATCTGACCCTGTGGGAGAGGATGGGATGATTAAAGAGACACACAGTGAGCTGTGACGTCTGTCGACCTCTGCTGGTGAGCAGGACGGGAAACAAGGATCCGGTATGATCAACAGAGCCACATTTTCCCCCCAAATATGGAAGAGTATAGTCGTTTTGAAGAGCAGGAAAGATCTAGTGAAGAGGTCATTCATCACTGAGGTAAGTGATGGATTAACACAAACGTTTTTGCAGCTTTGGTCATGAGATTCCTGCAGATATATTGTACGTATGTGTATGCAAATACTTCCTTAATTTTCATACCTTCAGTCCTTCTTCTCCCTGAGGACCCTCTTTGCCTTCGTCACCACGAGACCCCTGAACAGAAAACACAACAGAATCAGAAATGAGGGAAATATCCTCAACAAATAAGAAGGAAAAACAACGTAAATCTAAAACCTGAAGTGAAAACATCAGCTGTTTTATGGACAATAGAAACATATGATGATGATTCTTAAAGCTAATAAAAGAAAGTAGACATTTCTGTTGGAAACTGGATTAAAAATCAAACTCCACTCAGAGGACTCATACATTTGGGAAGCAAGTACTCACTACTGCACTTTGTGTCAGAGGTTCATCATTATGGTTTTGAGGTTGTATGATTTTTCTTCTCATTTCTACAACGTATTTATATCTTTCTCAAGGTATGTGTATTCACAGTGTAGCTGCATGTTAACTGATTAAATTCAGTACAATAAAGTGATTGTTTTTGCTGGTTTGCCTTTTGTTTACTCACAACTTTTTCTTCTATATTTTAGGTACGAATGACCAGAGGAGAAATAGTAAAACAATTGCAAACTAACATATTTTACATAAAGAACTAATGAGAGTAATGCATTTAGTGGTGTTTAAAAGCTGAGAATTCCTCAGACTTTAAATCTAATTAGATATATTTCACCCTCAACTTGTAACTGTCAATTTTTAAAAAAACAAAACCCAACAAAATATCTTTCACACAATAAAATTCTAACTAATCACACATGTTAATTACTTTTGCATACAGGTGCATTTATCAGGTGTAAACTTGGGTTTCTTTACCTTGATACCAGTACCTCCCTTTGATCCTGGAGGCCCAGGGTCACCACGAGGGCCCTAAAATAAAACAAACAAATGAAAAGTAAGAAACTCTCTGTGTTACTCCGACTTTAAAGTTTATAATTAAACTCACTGAAACAATACAAATTAAACTAATTTAAACAATTAGGTATTAACAATAAAAATATTAAAGCTGGCAGATGTGAAATTAATAAGATATTTAAGCACATAAACATTGGAAAGGTCATTCTTGTGGTCTTGCAGACCGCTGCCGACTTCAGTTCTATACATTCGGTTTTGATATGGAGGACGAATGTTTACATAAGTACTAATAAATAAATGTATTGAAAAAAATACAGAAATAAATAAATTTGGTTGTGCAAAAATGTAGAAGTAAATTTAAGATGTTCTTTCATTTATGTCCAGTTTAATTACCAACTTTTATTTATTTATTTACGCAATTATCTATTTATTTACATATTTATTTCAACAGTCATTTATTTATTCCAGCATTTACTCATTCTTTTATTTATATTCATATTTATTTATTTATTCTTGCATTTTATTTGTTTATCTAATGCCACTTATTTCATTTTTCATCCTCTAGAGTTCATCTACTTTAAAATAAAGTATGCAAACATTTACAAACTTTGCTGAAGAAACAAAAGCTTTTGCTGTTCATCTTAAAAAGAGAAATAAATTCACATAATTTAGTGCAGTTTGTGTGAGCAGCTTAAAAAAAAGTGAAACAGAATTGAGAATTGAAAATTGAAAATTCGATAACAGCAGCAACTGGTAAACCCCCCAAATTCACAGCCAGCCTTTTTTACTGCGTCACTGCTCCACCTGAGGAGGTGAAGGAACCACCATGATGGCTGTTTGTGGTTCCTGATAGGCAGATGGAGGAGCCAAAGCTCTGGGTGATTTCCAGCCGTGTGAGGAAACAAACACTGGATCAGCAGCTAAAGACCATCTGGATCTTTGCACACAGCGACAGGTGGTTTCACTGACAGTTAAAACTCCTCCTCTCTTCAACTGCTGCTACATATTTACGTACATGTCTTATCTGGAATAATGAAAAATGTCATTTTTTTGTCACTGTATCCACACTGTGAATCACTGCGCCCGCGGCCATACGACAGAGATTCACAGTGTGGACACAGTGTCATTTTTTTGTCACTGTATCCACACTGTGAATCTCTGTCGTATGGCCGTGGGTGCAGTGCAGTTTTATTTAATCATTTTTCTTGAGACAATGAGCTTTTGATTTTTTTGAGAAAACTACTTCATGTAAAAATGACTCTGTAATCCAGACAAGATAATAAATGTGAGATGGGTTTAAAATGTATTTATTTATTAAATAAATACACTGCTCATCTCGGCTTCTGTAAGTGTTCCCCAGTTTAATTCTTTAAAGTCCTACAGTGCTTTTTAAAGGCTTGTTTCTCAGGATTCAGATGGTGTATATTTCTTATTAACTTCACAGTCAAACACTGTATTTAGAAAATATTAATGTGGTCTTCAAATACTGACTTAATCAATATTAAGACTCAAAACTCAACTCTGTCCCCGTGTTTCCATTTCCACATCCAGGGATCCCACACATAATAGGACAAAATTTCAATACTCTTCCATGACTTCCGAGGACCCATAATTGATATATATATTTATTTTCTTGCCCCACTTACCCGGCATTTTTACAACATATCAGATTCAAACTCTATTCAGACATAATTTCAGCGAGCTGGCATATGTGAGGGAGAGACGGAACGCAGAGAGAAATTCAGGACTTTTTAAAAATGTATTTATTTATTTTTTTATTTAATTTAATTTTTAATTCAATTTTGCCTCTGCGAATTTCATTTTTTTTTTCTATTTTAAAATGATAATCAAAGAACACATTTTAAATGGACTCTAATTACTTCAAAATATTATTTTTTTCTTTTTTTCTACTCTATTTCATGATTATTCTGTCTTCCGATTTACAGTTTCCATATTACCTTTAATCTAAAAAAGGACTCTTAGTCTGAATGTAATTAAATCAATGTAACATAAGAGGGTCAAACATACAGAGCAATAATCTCATGCAACGGGCATCATCTTCATTTTTAGGGTGAGAGGAACCTCTGTCACCTTAATCTGCGTATTTTAAATACTGTAAACCCTGCAGCATCTATATATAATATGTGACGACCCCCTCTGCTTTTCCTCTCCCTTCAGGAGCCTGGTGGGCGGAGTCGGGTCATCAGTGAGATTCAGCTCACCTGGGGCAGGCTGAAGGACTGCATAAGCTTTTCTCTGGCTTACACCCAGTTTGGTTTTGAGTACATTTAGTTTATCATTACACTCACTTCCATTTAAGTTATGTGAAATAAACTTATTTTTAATTACAACTCACATGTGGTGTCCCCACTTTGTCCAGCCTTGAGCCAGATTGTGACAAATATAACCATATTCAAATTATAATAAAATATTGTGTTTAAAGGCCTAAAAAGCAGTTATGTGAGGAGTCTTTCATGGAAACCAATAAGAGAAAACAGATTTTTAGACAGAATCACGTAAAAAATAGGAAGAACTGACACAAATGTTTTGTTTCTTTGCTGCAGTTTCTAACAAAGTTCAGTTCAGCAATAAATGTTTTCCCCCACAGAGAAGTTGAGGTTGTGTTTCCTTACAGTCTCACCAGGACCTCCGACTCCTCCGCGAGGTCCCTCCATACCGATGTCACCCTGTTGACAGGAAGAGACATCACATTTTAATAAGACATCAAACATCTACTGGAGCTGGTCATAAACTGGTAATATACAACATAAAATAATTCATGTAATAAAATATATGTCAAAAAAAGGCAAAAGTTTCTTTCACAGCTCATCAGCAGTGATTTTTAAGGCTCATTATTTTATCAAATCAACTGAAATTGTTTGTAAAATATTCAACACAACTGTTTTGGAAAAACAGTTGTGTTGTTTTGTAAAGAATTGACTGATAAAAGAGAAGTTTAACTAATTCAGTTACCAAGAGGTTAATTCTTTGGCTTAAGCGTTACAAGGACAGTGAAAATATTTAAGATCATAAGAATACATAAACACAATTTAGAATAAATCAGTCAGAACAGAATTTATGGCTGAGTAAACCAGGAGTCGCTGCTACTATTTACTGTGTGGTATCACAGCACTCCTATTATCTCTTTGAAGTTACTTTATTAAATGTATTTCAGACCCCTTTCATACTTAAGGCGTGTGTGTGTGTGTGTGTGTGTGTGTGTGTGTGTTTACCTTTAGACCCAACTCTCCTGGATCTCCTGGGTCTCCGAAAAGTCCAGGTTCTCCCTGTTGAAGAAAAGAGATTTAGTTTCTTAACATGTTTATTATCTTGTATTATAAATCCTGACGGATCAATTTAATTAAAGGAATTTAGAGTTTATGAAGCCCAACATAACAGAAAATTACGTTTTAATGATTGTAAATTTCCTGAACATCTTTCTTTCATGTCTTGTTTTTGTGGGACTCAGCAGACCTTCGCTGTGGGACACTCAGTGGTGTTAAACTCACCATGGCTCCAGAGAAACCAGAGGCTCCTTCATCTCCTTCAGGCCCAGCGTCGCCCTGCAAGAGGAGACGTCAAAGGTCAAAATTAAACAAATAAACAAGAACAAACTTGGTTCACACACATTTTCATGGAAAAAATTTTTTTCAAAAGTTTTCCATGACTTCTCAAGGACGCTTCTTAATTTTTTTTTTCATGTCCCACTTGCCTGGTGTTTTTACAAACATATCAAATTCAAACAATTCTATTCAAACAAACTGAATTTCCCCTCAGGGGGATTAATAAAGAATATAAGATAAAATAAAAAATAAAAAAAAAATTCAGCTAGCCGGCAAATATGAAGGTAACGTACGTGCTGGAAAACAAAACACCAAACACTGACACCTTAGAGCTACATTACTTCGACAGCTACAGAAAATAAATTTGCTGTTATGTTAAGTTACATGAAAGTTTATCCACAGAAGATTACTGTAACAGTTTCATCACACACACCAAATTTCCATCACTTTTCCAAATCTTTCAAATATTTTTACTAATTCCATGACTTTTCCAGGCCTGGAAAAAGTGATTGTGAAATTCCAGTTTTCCATGACAGTGGGATCCCTGAACAAAAAATACAAACAGCTTTCTGATTTCTTAACAACATTTTTTAACACTCAAAGGCACAGTGACTAAAACACAAGGTCATATCGTTGTTTTAAAACTTTAGTCAAACAGTTTTAACTATATTTTCATATATACCATATAAATTTGTTTAGGTTTTATCTGTTAAACACATTCTGATCTCATTCAAATTCTGGAAAACTTCAAATTATTCCAAGTATTCAGAACAAATCTGTGTAAAAAGACTAAAAGTATCTGCAGAAAACTAAAACAACTAATTACCTTTTCGATGTTTTTTTCTTTTTAATTTCGCAATGTGGTTTGATAAGTTATTGTTTTACTGTACTTTCTATTCATTTTAATCAAAGAACTGTTTTAGTTTCGTTTAGCTGATGAGTATGTTTTTAAATATATTATATACTATATTTGAGTATTATTTGATTGCCCTAACGTCAGAAAGTGTTGTGGCCTCTTACTGAGAAAAAAAGAGCATTTTTTTTTAATCTGATCTTTTACTTTTACTTTCTTATGTGGCTTTTTAACGTCCTTTCCAAGTGTCTCTGCAGCGCTAGTTTCATTTTCTTTTTTCACTTCTCTACACTTTGTTCCTAAATTCAATTTTACTCTTACTTTTGTTGTCTGGCTTCTGTTTAACAGCCTTTTTTAAGTGCCTGCAGCTTTAGTTTTATTTTTACTTTTCTCTTCTCTTTAGTTTGTTCTTTAATCCAATTTTACTTTCACTTTCAGTCTGACAGCTACTGTGCACTATTTACTGATTATACAAACATATTTGTACATAATATATTTACATATCCTTTATATATTTAGTACATTACACTCTGCAACTATTCTGTGCAATTTTATTCATATAGTTATATTATATCTTAATTTATTTATTTAGTACAATGCTACATACCATGTTTGTATTACAATTATGGGTGCATTATCCAATTGTCCATCATGGGCGTATCTGTCTCTAAGTGAAAGGTGTATACAGTGTATTTTGCTTTATTTTATTTTTATTGTTCTCTTGTTTTATTCATTTATTACTGTGTCACTTTTTTCCTTTTGACTATTGAGCTACACATATACAATACGATGATGTCACTACAGTGTCAGAGCTGATGCATTTATTAAGGCTGTCAATCAATTAAAAACCTTAACTGCGATTAATCACATGATTGTCCATAGTTAACTTGTGATTAATTGCAACATAATCGCACATTTTTTATCTGTTCTAAATGTATTTTAAAGGGATATTTTTTTAGTAGTTTTTATTTCTCTTATCAACATAAGAGTGGACTCAGTTTTTTAAAGCAGCTCAACGTACTTCGGCTGTAACCAAATTCATATTGACAGTAAACGCAAATAACTTTGGTCTTGTCGAGAGAATCATCTGGCAGGGTTTTAAAGCTGAACGTGCTGCTCAAAAGACGCCTTTCTTTATCCATTTCTGCTCAGGGAGGTTTGTTTCTGCTTGCCATCTATAACGTTACTGCTGCATCACTTCCTGATTTCTCAAACAGGTGGGCTGAGGGTCATAATTACAGAATGTGTTAATCGCACATCAAATAAATTAGCGGCGTTAAAAAGCATTTGCATTGACCCGTTATTTACGCATTAACATTAATAGCTCTAGTACATATCTATTTAACTTTTCATGCATGGTGATATTCAGTATCAGTGCTGCTGTAACATCGTTTACTGACCACTGGTCCAGTGTCTCCTCCTCTTCCACGAACCCCTTTGGTTCCTTTATAACCCTGAAAGCAAACACATTAAGAAATAAGCAACAGAAATACCTGGACATGCAGCTCTGATTTCATTCTTATGTTACTCAGGTTTTCTCATCATTAAACAAACATGCAGTTATAATGTTTTAGTCTTTCACCTCTCTGCCTTGAGGTCCTGGCTCACCGGTTTTACCCTGCAGACCTCTGGATCCCTGACAGGAGACAGAAAAAGAATCATTTATTGATTGATTCCTTGTGTGTACATGCAGATGAATTATTCCTGTGAAGCAGCTTGTCCAATTTGTAACAGCTGGACAATCAGTGACAGACTGCCCCACACAGGACAGAGCATCAGTCTTGGCCCCAGGTAACGACTGGTCAATGAGAGCGGACATGGACAGTCAGCTTAAATTTCTCACAAGCATCACCACCACCACACTGAGATCCGATATTGTCCTGTGGTCAGAAACTGATAAGCATGTCTCGCTTGTTGAGCTGACGATCCCATGGGAAGACGGCATCCAGGAGGCATACGAACAGGAAAAGTTGCAGTACGCTGAGGACAAATGACGAGAAAAAAGCCAGAGAACAACAGCTTATCCAGTGGAGGTCAGCTGCTGCCGCTTTGTGAGCCTCTCAACCAGCTTGCCAAAGCCCTAAAACACCTCTGAGGAAGCAGAAAAGGGAAGCTTTTGGCTATGGCTACGACGAAGAGACAAGAGCTGGGGGAACCAAGAAGCCATGCAGTGGAACCACCTGGAATCAGAATCCAGCTGCAGGGAGCAGCACGGAGACGTCCCTGACCATTGCTCCACCATTCTGAGATGTTCTGGTGATTAAAGGGGCGAAACATAAGTTAAGTATGGTATATCCACGCTGCAGCGGGTACCCAGGCACTGGTGGAGGTGCAACAGGTAGACATGCCCCGCAGGTTTCACCACCAACTTGTCAAAAAATATGTTTCTGCATGTGCTTTAAACTAAAAGTTGCACCAAACATACTGAGATAGAAATGAATGAATCTTAAGAATGAACTGATATTTCCGCACCAATTTCTGTGTAAATCTGTAGAGTGAAACATAAACTGTTGTGCTGCTGTAGAAAAGAATACAACAGGAATCAGTCAAGACATTAAATGCATTAAAAGCAATAAACATGACAAAATAAACAAACATGACATGCATCACAAACAGTGATATATCTGCAGAATTTGACTCAGCTTCATTAAGTATCTTCGCTTTGGGATAATTTAGTTCTGTGTGTTCATGACATGAATCGCACATGGCATAACGGATCCCTTATTTACCTTTTATTTTACCACAGGTGTTCTATTGGCGTCACAAAGACTGCATTAACTCAGATTCAGAGTGTTTAAATTCAGTCTATATGTACTAAGACTAGTATATGATGGTGCGTAGTGATGTTCTAACTTGAAAGCTGACGTTAGACAAATTTAAAAAGATATACTGTTCAGGATTTTCTTAACAATGTAGCTATAGACTCATGAAGTCGGGGCTTTATAAAAAGGCAGCGAGCAGATGCCAGACTGTAAGCGGCAAAGAGAAGTGTAACATCAAACAAGAGTGAATCTGGGGTTGACTATTACTTTCACTTTAGCTGGTGGGTATATTTACAGTAACTGACAATCTTGCACAATATGGACAGGATGTGCTTCCTCTCTCACTGTGTTCATAAATAACTTTGACAACTACTTCAAATCACTGAACTATACAGAAAAATTGAATAGTAAGGATTAAAAATGGTTTACATATTTCAAATTGCAATATGAGTGGCATTTTAAAAAAGTCTAAAATCTAATAAAACTTGCCTTAATCTGCAGGAACCCTTTTAAAATAACTGGGAGAAGAGGAAGTGGGTGAATGCAAAGAGGAAGGGGCAGTTTGTTGCATGAGATGATAAACAGTGCTGGCTGAGAATAAAGAGGCTGTGATGGGATGAAATGAGTTTGCACCTTTGGTCCTGCAAAGCCAGCGAATCCGGGCTGTCCAGGCTCACAGTCGCACTCTGTCGGCCCCTCCTCCTCCCCGAGCGCTGCGTCTACCCCAGACTCCTCCTCAGAGGAGTCGGTGTCTGGTCCTGCTGGAGGATACTCATACGGGACCTGAAACACAACAACGATGCACCTGAGTGAAAATACACACAGAGGACTGTCTGATGGGACACTGGTGCAGGTTGAAATAAGAATCTTTTCTGGCATTTAGCAAAGGGAGATAATGTTGAGACCTACATTGGCTTTTTATACGGACTGTCCTTAACTTGTGTCGATCTTTTTAAACTTGATAGTTCCTTTGCTTTACTTTAAAAAGGTCTTTGTAGCTGTAGCTGGGAGGTGGTTCATAAAAATAAAGTTGTTTTGCAATTTGACTTTTGATTCACTTTACCAACTTTTACTTTTCTTCATCGTTTCATGTTGAAATTAAGTTAAAAGGGTGTCAAATGTGACACTGTAAGGGTAAAACAAATAAATCTGACCCTTATCCAAACAAAGTGGAGCCCTAAATGTTGTGTAGCCTCCTCTGTCTGCTCTTAGCTCTATTAGCTTAGCCTTATTATCTTCTTAATGCACAATCATGTTATATAATCTTTATTTTTTTAAGACAACCTGGGCTATCAGAATATGTATGCTGCAATGATATCACATTAATGTATGAATAGTTATATAACCATAAATACAAAAGAAAAACAAAGACAGAATTGAATAGCACCGATATTTTCTAAAATCACACATTCAACAATAGTTTTTAAGACTTTGAGCTCCCAGCCTTGAAGCTCAGGGGAAGAAGAAATCAACATTGTCATAAACACAGATCAAAAAGTATTTGCATTTCTTTCATCAAAGTCCCTACTGTTTTTTGTCTAATAGGTTAGTTGTACCATGAAACAACAGAAGACATGTATTATTGGATTAATTATCTTTTTAAAGCCTCCAAAAAACACTGCTGTTCCATGTTGGATTACAAAGCCTCTGAAAAAGATGCAAGCCCTCATGGGAAGGCTACAGTGGAGACGAAGCGTCAGCCGTTTAAAGTGAGTTTTTACAGCCTGTTAGGAGCAGTGAAACTTTAAATAGGCACTTCTTGCAGTTTGCTAACAGTTCTTCTCTGTTTGAAAATAATATATCATATAGGCACAAACCTTACTGCCAAGAAACAATTACCCCCGAGAGCAGCTGTGTTTCTTCTTAGTGTGAAGACTTCAATAAACTTTAAAAGGTCAGAATTTGCACTTGTGGCAAGTTTTGTAAGAAATAAGCTGGGGTTTCTGACACAAACTGTGAGTACAATTTAAAAATGTCAACGTTTGTGGTAATAACAGAAAGACCTCCAACACACGAGGGTCTGATTAAGAATGTTAAACAACTATCAAAAGTGTTTCTATCTGATTAAGGTCATGAGGTGTGATGAAAGACTGATGCCACTACAGACGCCCTATCCTCAGCGGTCATACCTGCATGGTCTCTGTGTCCTCCTTGGCGTAGTGGGACTCGGCCGTAGTGGCGTAGGGGAAGACGTCCTCTGTGATCATGGTGACTTGGGTGGGTTCAGGGCCGTAAGGGTCGTAGTCCTCCTCTGGCCTCTGGTCCTCATCATAGCTGTGAGTCGGCTCAGGTGGATACTCTGATGGGACAGTTTGACTTTTAGTCCTTCGACTGAGTGATGCATCTCTACAGTTAGTGCTCCATGTTCACAGTCGTGGGCTTTTGTTTGGACAAAAATACAAGCTAGGGGTCACATATTATCTATAGTGAAAAAAAGAAAAACCTAATAGATAAACAAATAAATATAAGGATAATTAATGACAAGAATAAATGAATAAACACAACAATAAATAAAAGAATAATCAAATGGCAAAATGAATAAAGGCAAGAATAAATACATGTTGACATAAATATGGAAACAAACAGATTATGCATAAATAAATATAAGTTGATAATTAAACAGGAGAAACATAAATATCTTGAATTTATTTCTACATTTTTGAAGAATTTCTGTATCTCTATGTAATGAGGTAGGACTTATTTCTGTATTTGTTTTATTATTGATACTAACATCATTTTTCACCCTTCATGTAATAATCAGGTTGGAACCAGTCAGGGTCGCTGTGCTCACCTGGCTGAGGAGAGGCGAAGTTGTCGTAGGGGTCAACCAAGGAGCCTTCATAGGTATGTTCCTCACCTGGACAGACATCACGTTAAAAACCTGTACTGTTTGGATTAGCACATGTGTAGGTGGCTCATTGGTCTAGGGGTACGATTCTCGCTTTGGGTGCGAGAGGTCCCGGGTTCAAATCCCGGATGAGCCCGTGCTATGAGGAAAAATTAAACCTCACCTCATAGAGGAAATATTACTTCTGTAACAGTATAAATCATTCAGGACATTCACCGATTGCGCCACAAAATAACACCCAACATGTGTCAATCCACAGGCAGCTGAGCAGTTCTTTATCTAGATAAATGACTCCCACTCCCATACAGGACTGCATATGACAGGATTCCACTGTTGTAAACACAATTTCCAGAAAAAAAAAGTCTCCACACATTATGGTCAATGCTGTCATTTTCTTTCAATCCATTATCAAGTTAAAATACAGAACATTTTCAAGTTACAGCAGAAAAAACACTTTCAGATTATTCCAAAAACAAAACTATTTTTCTTTTGGCTGCTAATCAGACTAAGTAAAAATTATGAAATATTCAGTGGGATTTTGTTCAGTGCAACACGAAGATCGCCATGTTGCACTACCATGTTTCTACAGTAGCCCAAACAAGGACAAACCAAACACTGGCTCTAGATAGGGACATTCATGTTTTCACGTCGGCCACTGTAGTTGGAAGCCCATCTGTGACGAGCAACATCACAAAAACACTGATTTGTTTAATTCAGGTTTTTTGGGTTTACTGTTTTAAATCAGCGCAGAGGAAGAGACCTCTGCCGATGATAACTTCCTGAACTTCTGGATCAGAAATACAGTGAGCACACATAAGCAGATGGTGGACTAGTGGCCCATCTGTGACTTGTCAACAGCGTTCGGGCAAATAACAAGTTTTAACAAGAAATTGCTTGACTGGGAGAAATTTTAACTGGCAGCAATCTGCAATCCTCACTGCTAGACGGCACTGAATCCTCCTAAACCCCACACACTGGAGCTTTAAGATAAATATGTAAGCTCTGGTGAATTCTGATGGTTATTTGTCTTTACTTTCTTATATTTTCCAGACAACAATTCAGTGAAAGTTGTTGTTCCATCCCTAACACAAACATATCTTTATTCAGCTCTCACTTTAATATTTAATTTAACTGTGTCCTACATATGGAACATTATTTCATAATTAACAAGAATCAAACTAATCAAGGTTCGCTTGTTTATAATTTTGTCTCCTTTTGTTGTCCTGTAAATCAGGAATAAACTGTCACTTTATCAGCTGTTGATGATTGATGAATAAAAGTGAAACATCTAAAAGAATCATGTCCATCGTGGTCGTGTGTGGCCGGTCTGACCTGAGTGATATCCAGAATATTCATCCTGGCAGAGAGAAGAGACGACACACAGCATGAACACCAGCAGCCCAGAGAGGAGAGACGCCTGCAGGGGAAATACACACAGGAGCATTCATTAAATATCACCTAACACTTAAACAATCTGTGTGAAGACCAGGACCGACCAGGTCTAGTCCAGTTCACAGCAGGAGGCAGACCAGTTCTGGCAGTTCAACAGTTAATGTGGCTTCTGATTTTTGGAACCGAATAGACAGCGATTGAAGATGATAAACAATTTTGATTTATTGTTGGCACATCAGAACTTCTTCTTCTTCTACTGTATGAATTATTAAACTTTTGTGTGGCTCGTTGGTCTAGAGGTATGATTCTCGCTTCGGGTGTGAGAGGTCCCGGGTTCAACTCCCGGACGAGCCCTTACTTTAATACCCAAAATATCTCACAGACATGTATTACCTCTAAAACTATAAAGTGATGGTAAATGACTGAACCAAAGGATTCCGCAAGAGGGTCATTAACTTGTAAGCGAATAGACTGTTGGTGTAAACCCCAGAGCCTAATCCATGAATGAAATATGCTAACTGCAGATTTATGTGCATCCATGATAAATCAGGGAAGTGTTTACATTCATGGAGGAGATTCACTGTTTTAAAGCTCCTGTGGCTGCTGAGGGTTCTAGCTGCTCAGATGAGACTCTGCTAGGGTCTGTGTGAGAATTAAACAGACTGAAAGGTTTCTTTGTCGGGATGAAAACCGCCAAGTTCTTCTCAGACTCATCTGACATTCCTCAAGCTTCACTGTGAGCCTCAACAACAACTGAGGAAAAACCTCAACACTGAACTGAGCCGGGAAAACTGTGCAGTAGGCTTTGATACGAAAGGACCTCCAAAGGACCTCTAAACTGATACACATGGGGTCATAGACCCATTTTTTGAGAAGTTTCACTTCAAGGACCTCCATCTGAAAAGAATTTGGTTGCTAAATCTGTAACAGTTAAGGAGAAAACTGAGGAGGAAGTGAAACCTGTGACTCACACTGGGCTCACTTTTATAGAAACTTAAACAGTGAAAATAAATTGTTCCTATTATCTGAGGACTCCTTGGAACTCCCTCAGAGATCCCCTAATCCTCTAGGGACCACATTTAACATAACCAGAATTTCCTTGTGTGATTTCTGAAAGCTCGGTTTGAGATTGCAAGATATTTGAATTTTGGAAAACTAATAGAGGAACATTTTGTAAGTGGAAACGTTCCAACTCTCGAAACTTCAAATCACCTGTCTGTGACTGTGTCTCTCTGCTTTTAACTTACATCATCTTTTAAATCAGAAGTAGAGAGACAGAGCCACGGACAGCTGACAGTCATCGTAGACAACATTTTATATTCTAGTTTTTGGTCAAGAAATACTGTAATACTGTTTTCTCTTTCTTTCTTTTTTTAGAAGAAATTTAAGAGGCTTATTTGATTAAGTAAAAATGCAACAAAGAGCAGAGTCAATGTTTATTTTTCTTACACAAGACCATAAACAAAAAAAGGGGAAAGAATTAAAAATAAAGTGTTTAATTTGTTAAATACTGACCTGAGAAACATTCTCACTACCCTGCTATTTAACATGAACCTTTTTTGCCACATTTCTATGTAGTATGAGAAGTTTTATCCTAAAACGATCTTTTATTAATCTGAGCAGTTTTTCAGGACTCTGCTGGATGTTCAGCATGATGCTGTAAACAGTGTGAAGAATGAAGCAGTAATTCTGACCTGCAGGACCTCTGGGGCAGTGAGGTGAGACACACTTCATGTTCTCGTTGATCTTTGTAGTTTGTTATTGAGAAAACATTTTTTTTGTCATTTGAGGGTGTTTGGTTTATTTGTGGGCCTAAAATTAAAATTTTCTCACCATGATTATACTTAGCAAACCAAATAAAAATGCATCTGTGGAGTCCACGTGGTCTGACTGTGGTTTGTTATATCTTCTTACAAAAAAATTCCAATTCCTGTAAAAGATCTGGCTTTGTCTATCATGCAACTTTCAAGAGAAAACAACACAGGCAGCCAGCTGACGAAATAAAATCTGTCATCATAAATCACGATGGAAAATGATCCACAGAAATGCTCCCTCAGCAAAACAACTCCGTAAGAGAAACTGAATAACACGTTACTTATTGTTTAACAAACACCGTCGGAAACTTTGTCAACACGCCTGAATGTGCAGAATAAAGCCAAGTACATTCTCCTGTTGTATTTAAGAAAACAGTTAGCACACCACAGTGTATGCAGGAACCACAGAGCTGTAGTACTGCTTTGACACCAACGATAAAAACATATAAAGGTTTTTGTACAAATACCATTTGTGTTAATCAAAGCTTCTCTCTACAGGTCAGTTCAGTATAAATTGAGTTTAGTTTTCTAAAACAGGTCTTGTGCAAAGGTAAATTAGTAAGAATTACTTTAATGAATAGTTCAAGCTGTAAAACCTTAGATTTTGCCGTTTAAGAAACCAACTAAACCTAAATAATACAGAAAAAATGACATTTTAATATGGTAATGAAGAACTCGTATACTTAAGGTTCAGGTAATAATAATAATATTTAAGGCCTGGTTTTCATGACACATGATGACACCCTGGGAAGCACTTCAAAGAAAACATGCTGCTGTTGACCTCAAATGTGCATCTACAGTTTGCTCCATTTAACACAGCCAAACCTGGACAGTTTCTACATATTTCTTTTCATAAGCAGAAAAAACATTTCATTTTAATCTCAGTTGAAATTCCATCCCTGGTTCCATCGGTGGGTCAAACACAGACCAAACCTGTAGGCCCCTGACCAAACCCAGACCATCACCCTCTTACCTTGCAACTGGAGGCTCCCATGGTGCTGCAGAGACCCTCAGACTAGACCAGACCCTGCGCAGGACGCTTACAGGATATAGATGAGGATTATAACGACCTGACTTAGCTTTCCCTGAGCAGCTCTCCTCACAGCATTATCGCCCTGATGGTTCCCCCTGTCCTCTCTCTGTCTCCTCTCTGTCTCTCCAGGATCCCTCAGGTTCCCAGGCACTGACGGGATCCTCTCAGTCTTTTTTGTTCTTCTCGTCCTCTATCTCTGTGTCTCAACAGGGTGAGAAATACCTGAGCCGGAATCCAGCAACAGCAGAGAAGACAAGAAGAAAGAAGAGATGGATTTGTGTAGAAATTTCATGCAAAGTCTAAACTTTAAGTCTAAACAAAATCCCACTGAACATTTCATAATTTTTACTTAGTCTGATTAGCAGCCCAAAGAAAAATAGTCTAATATCTGAAATCTCCATCATGAAGGAATTCCTTTGCTCACAGCCTAAATTTCGAGCAAATTTCACTTAAAATTGTTGAAAGGTTTTCAACATATCCTCCTCACAATAAATCATAAAATATAACCACGCCGAAAAGCCAGCTTGCAATATGACAAAACTTTCCACTTTCCAAGAGGCTGCAAATACTTTATCAATCTGCAGCTAGAAGTGGATCCTGATTCGTTTCTGCAGCTCAGCCCAGTTTCCTTACTGAACAATAAACATTATCCTGTCACAATAACCTTCATTATAAAGTCAAGAGAACAAATCTTTCACAACATGACACAAAAAGGTTTTACAAAATCACTTTGAAAACAGGAAGAACGAAACTTCATTATGCTGCAAAATATCTTAATGAGATTTATTTTGAATGGGCGTGGCTGAACACTGATGTGAACAAGAGCTGCAACAACAGAAACACTTTTCAAAATCTGTAACTTTCAAAGTAAAAATGCCGAACACACGATGTTTCCAACTCTTCAAATGTGAGTTTTTGGCTTTCACGTGTCTTAATATTACTGTAGATAGAATATCTTTGGGTTTCAGACTCTTGGTCAAAGAAAACTAGACATTTAATGATGTTTTTTCAAAACATCGCACCTGCGTGTAAAAGTTAGCCAGCTGGATAGCTCTGGTACATTTACAGAAATGTTGATTGCTGCACATTTCATTTTCTTATGATGTGTTTTTTTTTTACACCAAACAAATAATTGTGACAGTAACAGGCAGATTATTAACTTATAAAATAATTGAGTCGCAGCCCTAATTTTAAGCGGTAGTTAATAAGTATGAGTTTAAATTAAAGTCACATACAGAATCTGAAGAACAGTTTCAACCTTCAACATACAATCAATGTCTTTTTATGCCCCTAAACCGTGGAATTCACTGCCTCCAGACATTAGAATGACAAACTCTCTCTGTATTTTTGAAAGTAAATTTAAGACCCATCTTTTTAATGTAGCTTTTTGATGTGGCGTAACATTACAGTCTTGATTTTGAAGTTTTAACCACTGGTTATTACCTTATTTTATCCCTCCTTATTGTTATTCTATTTTATTATTTTCTTGCTTTTTATTCTATGGACTTCTAATAATTTTTTGTTCATTTGTTCTGTTTTGTTTGGTTTGCTTTTTTTAATATTTTATTGTTTTATTGTTGTAATTTTCTTGTCTTTATGTTCAGTTGTTTGTCTTATCCTTTAAATTGCACTGTGAAGCACTTTGGGCTGCATGTTTGTAAAGGTGTTGTATAAATAAAGTTGAGTTGAGAATAATTTTACCTTCACAAGTCCATTTAATAAACTGTGATCATGTGTAGTTTTTAAACAATAACCTGCACATTTTAGGGATTTAGAATCAAACAATTTGACATTTTTCCCCAAAAAAATCAAAACTTCTTGACTCCCACATTTCAAAATACCTTCCAGGGTTTCTCAATGACTGCAGAAACTTTGAATTAACACTCGAAGACACAGCAAAATTAAGCATGACCTTTGACCCAGAGATTAAAGTGTGCCAGCTATGACACTCCCGTCCAACATTCCATGTGGTCTGTAGTTAAAGAGCCCCCACCCAATCCGGCAGAGGCGGGTGGGGCCTGTTCACGATTAGCAGACGTGTAATCACAAACAGTGACATTTAAAAGCAGCAGTAGTAACACATGACATGACTTAAACATTTAATGTTTTGAAATGGTGTTGGTGAAGCATTACAAAGCTCAAAATAGTGTTTGTTCCCAAAACTTTATTCCCATTTATTTCATTTCAAAATTCCCTGGTGTATGAACTTAAGAATGTTGTGACACCTGACATTGTTTGACCTGAAGAGGCACAATGACCTTTGGCATCATCTTAACAGACTTGCTGATCCAGCACTTTTACTTCTCCTCTTTCTTCTTCTTTTTCTTCTTCTTTCTCTCGTGGTGGTGGTCATCAGGGGAGCGGGAATCCCTGCAAAGACCCATAAAGAAAACTGTAAGAGTTCATTTTGGCCCGTTTAGCCAACAAACCAGTGATTGTACCATCAGAGTTTTTCCAAAGCTGCGTTGTAAGAATTCAGTTGCATTAGTTTGAAGATTTTTCTCACCTCTCCCTCTTCTTCCTCTTTTTCTTGCTCTCTCTGTCTTGGCTTCGTTCACGGCTGCGATGACGTCTACTGTGGGAGTGACGAGACTCTGACGACGCCGATCGCCTCTCACTTGGTCGACGCCTGACAGACAAATAATATCGGTCATTAGCCCTTAACCTACTCTGACCCGGTGCTCTCACAGGTTTTCTTTACTCCAGAATACCTTTCACTTAATAAACAACGTTACAGGAAGCTGATCATTGGGAGGTCACAGTGTTTCACGTACCTGTGGGAGGACAGTTCAGATCTTGCTGGCTCCGACTCTTCCTCTTCCTCTCTCCACTGTCTGGCAAGCTCGTCTGAGTGGACGTGGATCACTTCTCTGATTACCTGCAGGGTGATCACAGCGATGCCAGATCATCAATTTGTTTCTTAACCTTTATTCAAACAAACTGAGAACTCTTGATCTGGGATCGGCTCCAGGTTTTCACAGTTACACAAAAACACCAGCATTTCCTGGGCTGTTTATAGAATTGATTTGGATCAACTAAAAACCTTTGACCTGCACTGTAATTTTTCTTCCCTTCAAACCTTTACATGCAGCACAGATTGTAACACGCATGATGAGCAGATAAACCAGTTTTCTGGACACACAGTCCAATGTGCTGCACTGTCAGGACCACAATCCTTTAGGTTGAACACAATGTTTGCCTGTCCCACCTCTCCCCATGATAACAAAGCCATTTGAACTCTGAAGGCAACAAATACCAGTACATAGACGCCTTAACATGTGTGACAACTTCTACATGAGATTATGGGTAAAGAAGTAGCCAAACATTCTCCTGTTGCTCACTCGTACCTCAGTGTAGGACTTTTTAGTGATATGAACGTTCTTGGCTCGATACGACTGACGCCGCCTCTTGTAGTCTCTCATCTCTGCCATCAGCTCCAGGTGAGTCTTTGGTTCGTTCTGTTCTTCATCTACACACAAACACACACTCATTGAACCAGAGGGCCACGCTGAGGGAGAAAACATACTGCTCTTTCTTTATTCACCAAAATAAGCCAAACAGGAACTATTTTAAAAGGTAATATTAGTTGACAAACAACTAATGAGGGAGAGTTGAGATAAAGTTAGAAGTAAAACATGTTTACTAAAATTGAATGTTCCTGAATGGTCTCACTCTGGGGTGAAGTCTAAGAGCTGATTGACCTGGCAAACATTGTGATGGTGAGAGCAAAGTGACCTGGCAAACACTGGGATGGTGAGACAAGTTCTGGGAAATGGCAGGAAATCACACATACACACACATGGAAAGTTAGGTATGTTTATCTGAGGAGGAGTATAAGAATGTTTGGTGAACTGCTCTACAGGGCTGTCTCATTGTTGTAAGCTGTGTCTTCAATAACATATCTGCAGAAGGCTGTGAACCGATCCAAGTGATACGAGTCTTTTTTCAACACCATGTACATTCTTATTGTTCTGATGTTTGGGAAACTCTGGGAGGTCGTCACCATGACGTGTCAGTCTTACCCTTCTGAAGTTTGGAAACCAAATCTACGTAGAGATCCTCGTTGCTCGCGGAAGCCGCTTCCTTCTGTTGGCTAAGGACGCCAACCACATGATCGTAAAGAGCCAATCGGTCGGCCACAGTGAGGTCACACACTGTGCGCTTGTGGTTCTGAGGCACGTCAACGGGCTGGCCGGAGTACTGACCTGATGGAGGACCAGAGAGGCTTTACACACAAATCACCCTGACACATCGATTATTCAACAAACACTGATTAAAGAACTCGTCTCCAGCTTACAAGTCCATCTTTTATTGAGGTGGGAAACCCAGAAATAAGGAGTTTGTACTCCGTACAGAACACAGCGAGGCAGCTCTCAAAATGTTGAAAAAAATCCAACACTTGTTAGGACTGGTGGAGACGTGGGTAAAACACAACTGGAAAACACCTGGTGTTTGTTGGCGAGTTTGTATTTTTCACGCTCTGTGTGGGATTCCCATCCTACTGAGTTTGAAAAACTTTTTGCATAAAATACACAGAGCAACACTGCCATGTACTGGTTTTAGACATGCAGAGAAATTTTGGTTAAATAGCCAATTTTTATTGAATTTGCAATTCCCCACGTCGTCCACAGTGCAGTGACAGCAAGTTAGCAGACAGTGAATCCTCTGCTCCGAGCAACCCAGCGGGAACAACATGACTGTTGAGTGACGGTTCTGCAATCTTGATTTGCGTGACTTTAATCGGTAAAATGTTTAAAGTAAATAGATGTTACAATTATCAAACAATGCAAAATCAGAAAAAAAAAACAATTCATAAAATCCTAGTTTTCATGTCCCAAACATTTTTAAGATTTTTGATAGATTGATTTTAAGACATTTAACACCAATTAAGGCCTTACTTTTTAGTTAATGCGTTCAATACCTTTTAAGACTTTTTAAGGATCCACAGGAACCCTCAATACAGTTATCTTTAAGTAGGTGACAAAAACAGTTGGTGGATCAGACCAATTTATATTTTGATTTACACAATATAATTAGCAGAATGATATAGTTTTTGTGCTACAAAATTGGCTAAAATTATTATTTTGTGAACTGTTTTACCCTGCTAGTAAGTACACAAAAACTCTTTTGTAACCAGACACATGTTCTTATTCATAATTTTTGAAAGAAAAATCACACCAGATACCAGGTCTGTTTCACATGTCACAGTCAGATCTGATAAAGATACTCAAGTTCTCCATCGCCTTGCAATCATTTTCTAACTCTGCTGTATCTTTAATCTATTGTTCATATCCTTATTTGTGATCAATATGGACCTAATGAGTGAAAATGAGTGATTGTAGCTCCTAACTGGAATTATTTTAGCAGTGGATTTCAGAGAAAGAAGTGTCATTAACATATTTTATATTCAGTGTGAGTCTTTCAAACTGTTTTAAAAACATAAATGAAGTTTACTTTTATCCACATTAATGTCTACTGACAAGTCTGAACGTGTGAAGACTTTTCCCAAAACGTAAAGGGAAAAGTTTTTAAGTATGCCTACTCTGTGTGTGTGTGTGTTCATGTGTGTTGTGTCCCAGCCCAGCCCTGTGGTTTGAAAGGATATGATGTTAAAGGATACTACACGCAATCAGGCATGCCTGAACCAGAGCAGCAGAACTTTCTAGAGCCCAGCACCTCTCTAATACTCACCACTGTCGCTGCAAACAGAACACACAACACACGGGTTACAAACGTCAGCAGAAAAAACACATAAAATAAAAGGTGCCAAATATGAAATGAGAAAATATCTGAAAAAGTTTCACTGAGATTAATATTTGTGGAGGCAGATGTAGGTTGAGAGGGACCAAACAGCTGAGTGATGAGTTAGTGAGGATAGCACAAGATAATCCTTTAGTGACATCTAGTGGTTTGTCAGTGCACCTGGAGTGTAAGACTAAGTTCTTCGATTGTGAATGTTGCCCCTGATCAGGATGGTATATATGATGGTATACATGAGCACGTCAGAGGAAACAGTTGTCCAGTGAAATGTTTCAAGTTAAGCCCACACCTTGCCAGAAGACTCCCTCCATCCTCATGAGAGGTGCAGCAGATCTCGCCTGCAGAATCACCTGGTGCTGAGTGGATTTGTCTGCATGAATGAAATGGTTTGTGTCGGTCAAACCAGATAGAAAAATCACATTTTACTTCTATCTGTAAATACACCTGTCTTCATATAACTTTCCTCTTATCAGGAGTTTTTCTTCATCTTGTAATAAAGATAAAAAAAACTTTATGAAATAGTTCTGGCTGCCAGGACACAGGTGCATAGTTGAGGTAGGTGGTTATATTCTTAAATAAAAAAATCAAAATAAAATATATTGGTATTTTTATAGAACATTTGACTTTGATTAGCTGACCTTTGGAGCTTTGAAACTTTTTATATAGAGCAACAATATTCCATAACAATAATTGTATTTTTTTATGTTGTGTTGTTTATGGGGGTTTTTTTTTTCTCCAAGACATTTTCTTCAATTCTCTATAATGAATAAATTATATTTTATTAAACTTTTACCCATTACAGTAAAAAAAAAAGACTCACCCATTACGAAGCTTTTGACACCACTGTTCTCATAACACACAGAAGGGTCGAACATCTCCGCCTACAAAAGAGTGATGCACCTTTTTATTGCTCCTTCATTGATTAAGTAGTGCATTACAGTGGCAGTATATTAACACGTGAGCAGTTGGTTGTCTTATATTGTTTTGTGCCTTCTTGCTGGTATTACTGGCACAGACAGCAGCTGTGAAACCTACCAGCAGTATATTTTACTGTAAACATCTGACATGCCTTACTCTGGGACACTGATTCGCTAGTGTCCATTAGATTCAAGCCACGTGTATGTTACCTGCTCCTCAGCTGTGTAGCCCATCTTTCGGAGGCTACAGGAGGCTTTGTGTTTCTCCATGGTTCTGACCGGGACTCTGTGGTTGGGGTCGTAGGGACACTGCTCCATTGCTTCCTGAGAAAACACCACAAACATCACAGGAACATTAGCCATGGATAACAGAGATATGATGAGGTGAGCTTTTTTTCAGTCTATTTGTAGATTGCCTACACCTACAAATTCTTGGCCTGTGCTTTGATCTGTACACACAAATATAGTATGCTTAGCCTGACATTTAGGATTTGCAAATAATCATAAAAACGAAAGAGAAAAGTGTAAAATACAACATAGTAAAATCTGGATAAATACTGCAAGCTACTGTACTGGAAATTATTAATATGGTCGAAAAGGTAATCAACAATATAATAGAAATTACATAATTATATCAAATCATGCAACATTTAACACTTACGTAATGGAAACATTTAGGCCTCTGTACTACATGCCACAAAGCAGAGAGAATGTGAAGTAATCTTGCATTTTATGTCTTCTCAGGATATCACAAGCACAAGTGCCATACATGATGTTTACTCTTTGTCAACAACAACGAGCTGTGATGTTCTTGATGTCCAAGGACTTGACTAGATAAGTTGGGCAAAACTGCTTCGTCACCCCTCTGATGATGCTCATTAAATATCCCTGACCTCAGCTGTTGTTAGTGTGTATAAGTATCCGACATCTGCTGTGTTCAGGGCTCACTCTTTGTACTCCGCTCATTCTTAGCTGTTTGTTGGGAGTCTATCTGCAGATACTTTATTAAATTTACAGAAAGACAAGTTTCTGACTTGACTTGGCAGGGTCACTCGTGTGAGAGGTCACCTGGAACACAGTGTAGACGGTAAAGACTGTGCACAGCTGGAGTCTGGGACTTTAACCTCAACCTTCCCATCAAAGAGGGCAGAGATGTGGGGGCCTGACGCCTGAGTACTGGGGCTCACTCACCATCTGTGATCCAATGAACCAGGTGGCTTGAGACACACTGTCTCTCTGGTAAGTGAGAATTCGATTGGAAGAGTAAAGATTCTCACCGCTGACAAGTGTGTTGTGACAGATGTGTCAACAGGGCGGTAATCAATGAATAGAAAATGTATTAGATGTCTACTGTGATGTCAAAAAACTGCGTAACTATGAAAGAATATTGCAGATCCACATGACAGTTTCCGTAAGGGGATAAACTGGGCCGACGGCAGCTGGCAATCCAGTTAGTTTTATAGATATATGGGGAATAAACAAGACACGCAAGGGTAAATTCCACAGATAAATTATGTAGATGGCTCTCTGACTAAGGTTTGTTGTAACATTACGATCAACCAGTGGTTGAAAAGTATTCATATACTTTACATAAGTAAAGGTTTTAATAAAACATTGTGAAAACACTCCACTACAAGTAAAGGCCCTGCATTCAAGACTAACTTAGGTTAAAAAGTACATAATCATCACCAGCAAAATGTACAAGTATAATTATGTTGCAGTAAAGTTTTCAATGCTGTCAGTGTTTTCTCAATCTATCTGATGTTTTTGGATTAATATTAATGCTGTATTAATATAGAAAGAAACTATCCTGTTTCCAGCTTTATGGTGCATTTCCAGCTGATCCAAGAGGGCTTTCAAATACGTGATCTAGCCTGAAAAGTAGGAAAGTGTTCTCAATACTTAACGGTTTATCACAAGCATAACGTTACATGATTTTACTGGACAGGAAGGATATGAAAAAATACCTTGACCTTGTACTTCACACTAACAGTTAAACAGAGTTACGCTAGCTAATCGATTTACGTCAACCCTTAACGTTACGGCTAACGCTAGCTAACGATAAATACTGTTGACCCGAAAGTCACAGCTCGGTGTCACGGTTGCAAAATATGCTTTCATTGAATTAACCTATAAATATTACAAACGCTGTTTAGCTGCGATAAAACCACGGCAAATTCCTAAAAGAGTGATTGTTATCGTGACTGAAGACTAAACGCAAAAGCTAGCTAAACTTACGTTAGCTAAACATAACGGTTAATTTAACATACCTGGCTCGAGTCCTTGAAGTCCAGCGACCATCCCAGCGTTTCAAATATATCGTTTAGCTGCTTTTTGCAGTTTTCTGTGAACTCTGTCAGCTCCCGCAGACGCTCCAGTCGATCCTGAAGAGTCTCCGTGTGTAATAAGTCCGACATTTTAAGGTTTTAAATCCTAAACAGATGAGAATTTGTACCAAATATCATCGGTGTTTGGTTTTCACTGCATCTGCGGCCGCCATGTTCTGCGTGACGTTATGACGTAGGCCAGGGTGTCGGCGGGAGAACAGAAGCGATGCATGCTGGTAGTTGAAGTAGAATAAGAATTCGCAAGTCCACTATTTTAATTATATTATATTATATTATATTATATTATATTATATTATATTATATTATATTATATTATATTATATTAGACCAACCAATGTTCTATTTATTAACTTACATACTTTTACATTTTGTGATAGTTGGTTTTAAAACTACACAGATAATGTACAAAGTTAAAAAATACGTTGCTTCCTTACTGTATTCGAAAACTATTTGAAGTAAGAGACAGCAAGTATTGATTTTAAGGGAATAGATGTGTACCTGTCCAAAGGGTATAACAAAAACAAATGTAAAACTATGGTATGATTATCATTTTGTATTTTAGTATTTTATATTTTAGTAGTTTGTTGTTGTTGTTCTTTTTAAGTTTTGAACTTAGCTGTAAATGAGTTACTCATGGGAGTAAAAAGAAATAAGCTACACTTTTTTTCTGTATATATTTCTTGTTTTTTCTTTTAATTCAATACCTTGATGGTATTTATTTTTTAAATAAATGCAAGACCCAACAATAGATTAAACTGAATTTACCAAAGTATTATATTATATATTTTTTAAATAAATACAGTCATAACAACATGTCATTTTTTATTGTTTTGTTTGCTGTTGTAACTCATGTTAATGACAGCTGACATTGGCTTCAACTAAACAAAAAAAAGGATAAAAGGCGTTTCACAACTACAGTGATAAAAATATAAATACAAACAAATGGACAAGTATTTAAATAACATCAGAACAGAACACGCTGAAAGTTCCTCGGGGCTCATGTGGGGTACAGCTGGGCGTCTTGCAGTAGCTCAGGATGCAGCAGATCATCTGTGTAAATGTCCTCTGTTCTGAGGAGAGGAGAGGGACAAACCATATTTTCAACCAAACACAGGTATGATTGTGTTGCTGTGAATCACACTGTAATGTACGTGAACACGTAGAATTAATACAAGTTAGATATATCATAGAAACAACTGCATTAGTGGCACAATTATCATAACTGTCATAATATGTTTATGCACCACTTACATTACTTCTAGAGTGTCTTCAACAGCGACCTCCTCCACCACCTCCACTCCCACCACCAGGTTCCTCCTCACTGCATGAAGCAAACACAAGAATGCTGTAAGCATCTGATATTGGTTCTTTGTAATAAAGGCACTCATGACCCAAGCTATTGCACATTATGATAAGCCTTTCAGTTTTAGTGGATTAAAAGTGCAGGAAGAAATAGGTGGCTCCTGCAAATTGTTTCATTTATTGTCAATGACTGTGCAACGATTTGGAACTTGGCCATCCACCTTCTACCCCTGAAATAAAATGTCAGTGAGTAAAACTCGTTCAACGAGGCAAATGTGTTCCCATCAGGCCAGGAAGACAAAGGTCACAGGGACATCTGACATTTTATCATCAAAAACTGGCAGGGTCAGTCTCAAGTCAGGAGGAAGTTGGACTCTGTTTTTAAATGTCCCACAGTAGCCAAACCCTTACACGTAACAATGATTTCTCTTTAAAATAATATTGTGTAGCTCCTTAATGTTTGTGACATGTGACTTCTGAAGAGAACCTGCACAAAGACAGCAGAGATACCAGTCAGATAACATGGTCATCAGCTCCATCCAGAAGCTTGTTCTGTCACATTGCTGAGTACAGTATGTTCTGATGGATGGGTGGGGATCAGTGCATTTTGACTTGTGTAAAGATGTCTGCCTCTGGATGCTGTCTTGCCTCAAACAGAGGCAGGAATCCTTAAAATTCCCTGATGAAATCAGCTGCTTCAGAGTGAATCTGTATGACACCAGGACAGTAGTATCCTTCTTTGTCACATTGTTCTCTTGCAGCATGGGTTTAAAAAGCTTGCTTTAAGGATGACATGCATCACAGTTGCCTGCAACACAAAATCAGATAAATGTGGTGCACTAATGAAGCAACAAATAAAAAAATATTAACTTTAAAGGAGAGGCATGTCAAATAAGTTTTTTAAGCACTGGGGTGCACTTGTGTTTTTTTAATTTTGGCTTAGGGGAGGGGCTTACAAATTTAAATAGTTGTATTTTGTATTTATTTTACTGCAGATATGTAAAGGAAATACTTGTATTGCGTTACTACCCACTCCTGCCAAAATTTGTCACAACCAGAAACTGTAAAAACAGAATTAATGTGTGTTACAATTGATGCCGCCCAGCAGGGTGTCATACCACCACAAGAGGTGGCTCTGGCATCAGTGTCTGATCTCGAAATCCCAAACAAAGCAGAGGTATTTGACAACTTCGGGATGAGAACAGGCTGAAAACAGCATAACCAAATCTGAGCTTAAAATGGTGATACTTCATTATAACCATTTTGATCTACATCTCATTTGAAATTTGGACAAAAATAAACATTTGCACGAACTAACCAGCAACTCCAGGATTTTATCTTCATCTTTTAACTTCTTCTTTTAACCTTCAAACGTTAAAGGGTAAGTTTAAAAACCTAATAACTAATTTATGGTGGAGGAAGAACATGCGTTTTCTGCAAGTCATTCTAGGAGGCTCAAGTCAAGTAAAACTATCTGTAGCTTGAGGGTCCAGAAAAAAGACAAAACAAAAAAAGAGGTCACATTCCAGCCATCCCCCTCCTCTGATAAATAAAGAACAGTCCCTTTAAATGTAGTTTACATGTGAAAGTAGCCAGTCACATGTAAAAATAACTCAATCCACATCTAAATTTGGGGGTTTTAACATGTGAAAAGACAAATTTCACATGGGTCTTTTTTTTTGTAAGTGACTTTAACTGCTGTTACTTGGTGGCCTGTGAGTGGATTGTGTTTCTGTATATATGAACGAAGGGATAAGCAGTAGACGTGGCCGTTTATCTTTAATTGCCTTGGTAACACATGTAACCCCCTTTCCCCCAGATAATACCATTTTTTAAAGGTAAAAAAAAAAAAATTAATAAGACCCAAAGAAAAGGTTTAGACATCAGGAAACATCATATGACTCACCTCCATAGTAGATATATGGAGATCCAGGCCAGCAGGGACCAAAACCTTCTGGTTCCTTCCACCCACACGCACATACACATCCCTGGGTCTCCATCCCCGCACCCTCCCAGCAACAACCACCAGTGAAATGTCGCGACAAGTCTCCCCCATCAGCACTGATTACTGTTTTATGCTGCTGTGAAGAAGGAGCACCATGAACTTGCCCTGCCAGGCCGGAGCTGCTGGGGATCCCTGAGTGGGCGGGAGGTTTGGAGGTGCACCGCTGAGCATCAGCAGCCTGACTGATGATGTCATCACAACCTGCAGGTACAAGTGAGAAGTTATCGGATAACTGGGTGAGATTTCATTTGGAATAACTTTAGCATTTTTATCAACAGCTGATTTAATGAATATGTTATATTATTCTGGAAACATGTAAATGGACTCTGTTTCTTTGGCTCTTGACCCCACTGAGCTTCGGGAGCGATCTGTGGGTCAGCCCAGTCGCCAGAAGAAAATGTTCGCATCATACATTTCTGCAAACCACAAAACAAAACATAAAGTTTAAATGTACCCTTTACATGGTAATGTACAAATGTAAAGTGTCCATAGTTTGCAGAGATGTACATTGCCAATATTTTCTAGAGTCTTGCCCAAGGACACTTTGATGCATGGAGTCAGGGATCAAACCACCAACTCTACAACTGACGGAGGACTCTTCCTGCTGAATAGAGCCCTTAAAGGTAGAAAGCCACACTTCTTGGTTTTCATATAAGAGGTCAAATATTACAATGACTTGAATTGTTTTGGCTGTAAAACTATTGATACTATTATGTTTGTTTTTTTGTTAAAATCTTCCCTGGACTCCCTGTGGATCCACATGCTTTTATTTCAGTTAGTTTTCTTTTTGAAAAGCATAATCATTTTCCATTTCCATTTTATTATACATGCATGGCTGGCTAATGCGGGGGCTTGGCTTAGAGAGGTCCGTCATGACTGAATCACATGTTTCATCCGTCTGTTTCCTCCACCTGCTGATAGGACCTGCTGGGTTTGGACGAGGAATGAAATCACCAGTCATCTGCATATACTGGCACACACACACACACACACACACACACACACACACACACACACACACACACGCATACATGCATTCAGAAAACCTGAGAGAAGAGAAAGAGGGCTCCTTATTGAGATAGTCTGTAAATGTTTGGTAGTTTCTCGTGTGAGCAGCTTGTTTGGGATGTTGTTTTTTAATTTTTAATTTGTTTATGTTAGTCTATTTGTTATTTTCCTTTTCTATGTGTTTTGTTTTGAACATGCAAGACTGGACGATGGTTATAAAAAAACAGTGTCATGTAATCCGATGCGGGATGGATCAAAAAAGCCAAGACACTTTAATAAAAATGA
Source organism: Epinephelus fuscoguttatus (assembly GCF_011397635.1). NCBI lineage: Eukaryota > Metazoa > Chordata > Actinopteri > Perciformes > Serranidae > Epinephelus > Epinephelus fuscoguttatus. The sequence goes on from NC_064759.1 coordinate 4,473,692, forward strand.
ACTTTAACTCATCTTTTCATTAGAACACATATACTACTACTGACAAGTGACGAAAACACTTTGGTGTATAAAAACTGAGACAACAAAAGACAGTTCAAAGGAGCTTAAAATTCAAGTAAAATAAGGAAAGACTCTCTGATACAAGCAGGTTTTAGGAAGAGACATTAAAGAGATCAGTGACTCGACCGGCCCGTTGTCCTGCAGCAGATTGTTCCAGAGCCTCGGGGCCCTGACTGAAAACGCTTTGTCCCCTGGAACAGACAAAAGACCTCTGCCCGAGGATCTCAAAATGCAGTGTGTATGGTACTAAGAAGTCAGAGATATAGCTGGGAGAGAGACCATGAAAAGCCTTAAAAGTAATCAGTAAAATCTCATCATGTCTCTGTCAGCTGTATTCTGAACCGTCTGAAGTCAATAGATTTTTGATTCAGGTGAGAAAAGAGGCTGTTGCAGTGATCCAGGTGTGAAGAGATGAAGGTGTGTGTAGATTGCATTTTTTAAACATTTATAAGACAATAAAAACATGGCTGCACAAGCTTTGTGACATGCTGCTCAAAACTTACTGTCAAACCAGACTGATATTATCCAGTAGACGACCAGCCAAAGGCAGAATTTGTCTTGTAACGTGCAGGGGTCTGATGTTTTTACTGCAACAACTGAATTTCCATATAGATTATCAAAAAATCTTTTTTAACTTAAACCTACCTGTATTGTAGCAGCAAGCAGCAGGGTGCTCCTCTTCCTCCTCCTCTTCTTGGTGGCTCAGCGTGGCTGAAGCATGGCTCCCTGAATGTTGAGGAAGGAGACACAGAGGAGGTCTGGGCGACCTCAGCCAGCAGTCAGGATTCAGCCTGTACATCCTAAACTCCATCTCCAGGTCCCTCCACGAGTGTTTGTGGTCAGGGATGTGAAATCACTCCCTCCTCTTCCTCTCAGCTCTGCCTCTGAAACCGTACACTGAGACACAGATGGGTTTTCTCTGGACCGGAGTCGGACGCAGCAGGAATGACCGTATGAGTCACTTTAGAGAACAAGCTGATTGGGCAGATTGCCTCTGTTAATGATGTAATGTCTTCCATGCCTGTGTTTTGCATGTGGTTAAACAGAGGATTTTACATTACTGTTAATTTTTAGAACAAGCTGTGGAGTTTTAGATTTATGACTGTGGTGTATTGAGTTCAAAGACTGACACTAACTTCCATTCATTAAACTGCAGCATAGAAATATCGATTTTAAGGTACTCACAGAGAGTAACATGTTTGTTTTTATTTTTCGTTGATTTTCTTTCTGTGCCATTTTGCCTTTAATTGGCAGGACAGTACTTAAGTGTGAAGATGGGAGAGAGAGGGGGGATGACTGGAATGAAACCCATAGCCACTGAGGCAAGGACATTGCCTTTGTATGCAGGATGGCCACTCTATCCACTGAGCTATGCCCCACATTATCATTATATTAAAGGAGCAGTGTGCAGGATCTAGTGGCATCTAGCAGTGAGGTCTGCAGGTTGCAACCAACAGGTGAAACTTCTGGTTAGGATGTCAATGTGTTCATTGTTCAGAGGGTTTTTCCTTGGAGCAGAATTCTCCAGATGTCTCTCCCTCTCCAAAAAAACAAAAAAACTGCGTTTTCCCAACACATTCTCACTCCGACCTCACCACATATTAACATTTGGTCATGGACTTTCCACATCAATGTACGACGTGCAAGGTACCCTGGGTGTGTTGGTTGTTGATGTTCTGGGACACCACAACTTCAGCCTGTTACATGCATTGTCTTCTTTCAAGATACACTTCAGTTTTCACAGGAAATGTACAGTTTGCATACAGTCTCTTTCAAAATAAAAACACTACGTCGGTTTGGCTTTAGAATCTTACAGGACACGAACAACGATCTCCCGGGTGAAAGTCAGTGGTTGTTGAACCCATCCACCACCCCACTCGGACTTCTGCCTCCTTAAACTTGGTTGTTGTCCTGCTGTGTTTCCCCCTGATGCTGCCAGGCACTGTTAAACCATAAAGGACGGCTTTTTTCGTTGGTGTCTGACACCAGATGTCACTGCCCTAGCGCAGGATTTCGACAACTGCAGTTGTTTTCCCAACGCTTTCATTGCTGACAGGCCGATGTGAAAACACAAAAATGCAAATGTCCCTATCTAAAGCCAATGTTTGGTTTCTTTGTTCTGGGTTACTGTAGAAACATGGCGGTGCAACATCGTGATCTCTATAGACAAGGACCTGCTCCCTGTGAAGGTATTTTCAATAAAATTTCCAAAAAATATTTTCAGTGCAGAACTACTTATAACATTGTATTTTGTCAGTGTGTATTAGTACTTTTTTTCCAGCAGTATCTTTATTAAATTTAACAACAATAAACAAAGACATACACAGACACACATACCAGTATGTGCATGCAGACATCCACAAAAAAAGACACCTGAACAAAGACTTGATGCTACGGTGGAGGATTTAACACACACGTTATCCACCCCTACCTCCCATCCCAAAAGTATAAATGAAACAAAAATAAAAACAAATACAAATAAAATGAATGAATAAATGAGAGAGAGAGAAAAGCAGGGAGAAAGGAAATCATAAATTACAGGCTGGGGATTGTGTTAGTGCACTGCAATACACTTCAGTTTAAGTTCACATTATATTAATGTACAAATTCTGACAACAATAAAAAAACATGAAGGGCCCCTAGATATTGGGCAGAGTTGTTAATAGTCCAGACATCTATTTACCATTTACCCATACACAGCACACCGACTTACTTCCATCAAAGTGCAATAAGTCTTTGAGCCAATAACAGGTCCATTTCTAAAAAACAAAATGTTTATATTAGTACTTTTGCTGCAGTGAATGATCTGAATATTTCTTCCATTACTGCAGCTGAACATATTTGTGTTGTTAAGACAAGTTAACCCTCAGGGCTCTCTGCCTGCATCTCATCAGTTTTTATTACGCAGTTTTTTTCGTCATTGCAAAAAGCATTGGAGCCAGCGCTCTGATCTGATTGGTCCATTAGAGGTCATGTGGTCATTCACAGCCAATCAGAACGCAGCAGTGAGGAAACCGGACATTTAACAAACATCTCAAACATTCACATTTCTGCCTGTTTCCGCCGCAGTCAGGTCGGTTTATCCCAGGACACAGAAACATATCTATATTCTGGTAACGTGTTAACATAGTTTCGGTACTTCAGGAATCTTTACACACTTTATAATCTCGTTGTTTTGGTGTTTGTACAGGAACAGCTGCAGACACACCCTCTGAAGTTAAAAACCGCGGTGGAAATCTGACCGGAACTCCTCGTCGTATCGGTGTATAACAGAATCATGGCCTACCAAGGATACGGTGCTCCCCCCGGTGGATATGGTGGACCCCCAGGTGGATACGGTGCTCCCCCCGGTGGATACGGCGGTCCCCCCGGTGGAGTCGCGGTAAGAAACCGGATTAAAGCTGAATGTGTCCACCGTCCCGGTACGTCCTGTCCAAACAGTGCGGAAGTGGGTCGAGTTGACTGAAATGAGGTGTTTTACTTTCTATAAATGCTCAAAGCTGCAGGTGTAGCACCTGTTTAAATGTTTCTACATTATATTCATCAGTTAAATGTGTTATAAATGTGGATAACTTGTTAGATATCAGCTAACTATCAACGCTAGTGTTATTTAATTGCTTCCATACGGCTTTTTTTTTAAAGTTCCAGTGGAAAAATACCACACTGTGAAAAAATACTCCACTACAAGTAAAAGTTCTGCATTCAGGAAATTACTTAAATATAAACAAAATGTACACAAAGTATGAAAAGTTTTAAAAAAAAGTGCAGAAAAAATTAGTTGTTCTACTTTATCTGGTGTTTTTTTGGATTAATATCACTGCTGCATTAATGTTGCATTTCATTTAAAGTTGTGTTCATTTCTTTATTTGCTGCTGGTAGTTTGACCTGCAGCAGTGAGGAGATAAATGGTTTCCAATGGACAGGAAGGGGATAACTGTAATCTGAAAAGTCACTAAAGCTGTCAGCTTTGGAGTCACAATGAGTTGGGGTCGAGGAAGGGTGGGGTTTGTTTTTCACAGGCCCCTAAAGAACACACACACACACACACACTCTCACAGTCCCACAGTAGATAATCAGATCAGTCATTTCAGTGGTGAACCTAAACACACATTGTGATTCAGCGCTGGTGGACAATGTGAGGCATGCAGGCAGCTGGTGTTGATTAAGTGCAAGTGAAGAGGAGTTTTGTGCTGCTAAAGAGACATTTGTGAGGTTTATTTGAGAGATGGTAAATTACTCAAATGCTGCACGAACAACAGACAGAGCTGTCTCACACAGAGACATGCTCGCCACTCTGCGTTGGCTCCCAGATAGGTAACAGGGACGATTTTAAAAACATGATTACAGCTGAACACAACTTCTTTAAACTTTGTTTATCACGTAAACTTGCTTTCAGGGTTTCCACGATCATGGAAAAACCTGGGAATTAGTCAAAATCATTTAAAGTTTTGGAAAAGTCATGGAAGTTTGTTGTGTATGATTAAATTGTTACAATAATCTTCTGTGAATCACCCTCCACGTGATGTAAAAGTAACAGCAAGATACTTTTTTGTAGCTGTTGATATAACGTAGCTCTAATATGCATCGATGTGTTTTGCAGCTGAAATTATGTTTGGATAGCATTTGAATATCATATGTTTTTTTTAGGACCAAATTTTTATTTAGTTTCTTGCAAAGAATTAACAATAAATCATATGTACATAGTCGCATCACATCCATATACAGTATGTCCAAATGTTTCACAGATTTTGCGGTTCTTTGAATTCCAAAAGGAAAAATAAACCTATTGTCGAACCCTTCCCTCCCTTCCACACCCTGGCTGGCTTAGGATGACCTGTGATGTCATTTCCATTACATCAGGGCTACCTTCTTGAAGGTGTGTCTTTAACTGATGACGGCTTGTCTTAAGTATTGACGTTTAAAAGCTGATCCACAGTTAAAGTCCTCTGTTATTTCTACTGCATGTGTTTTTCCACAGCAGGGCAGGTAGAAGAAGTTTACCTGTTGGAGGTGAGCTGTTTGCAGAGGTGCAGTAAGAGCCTGTTGTCGGCAGCTCTTCATCAACATCTCACTGCCGCTGATTCTGATTTTACTCTTCCTCCCTGCTGTATTATCAGACATGCCTTTACCGAAGAGAAACTGCTAACAAAGTTCTGCTAATTCAGTAATAACACATTTAATTTCCTCACAAAGCTGCTGCCTTCGTAGCCATCGCTTGACTCACTGGTTGTGAACTTAATCTTTAAATCTCTCTGAGGTTCAATATCCTGGATATATCCAAAGAGTGGGTCTGATGCGTGCCCTTCAATGAATTTAACAAGGTCAACAAATTTGGCTCTTGTTTTGTTCTTTTCAAAATGATCGCATGCAGCTGACAAGTGATGTTGAGACAAATCTGTCTCCACACAGACGTCTGACTGCTTTCTGAGTGTTGTCTTACTTTTAGAGTCGACTAGTCTACGTTTTAACTTATGTTTAAATGTCAGGAATATTAGTTGTTAGGAACATCCCTACCTGGAGGTTTGTAACATATAATCCACATTAAGGTGTGTCATCTTCAGACCTGAAGCGATTAGTTAATGGACACAAGAAACCTTTAATGAAACATCCTGAAGACTTTGTTGTTTCTCTGTGTGTCTCTGCAGCAGGATCCTCTCTACGGATATTTTTCAGCTGTGGCTGGACAGGTAATACACCCCCCACTGTAACACTCATTATTGGTGTTTATCTAATCTTTGTGTTATCTGACTGAACTCTGACATGTTTCTCTCCCTTCTCTCTGACAGGATGGACAGATCTCAGCAGACGAGCTGCAGCGCTGCCTCACACAGTCCGGCATCTCTGGATCGTACAAACGTAAGGACACCAGACTGATTAGATATACACTCAAAACAGGAAATGCTCTTTAAGTCTGAGTCAAATTTTAACCTAATGCTGTTGTACACAGAAGCCACTTTTCTAAACATGAAGTTGCTTCTTTGTGTCTGCTCAGGTAACAATTCAGTTAAAATGCCCTTTTCAGTTTTCAGAGACTTAATTTTGCAGCACCTCTCGCAGATAAAGACTGTTATCTTATTTAATACCAATTTATTTGTCAGTATATAAATGTACAGATTTCTGGTTAAAGTATGAAACCATGTAGTCAGTCCGTAGGCACCTGGGTTGCAAAGATTTGGAAAATCCAGACCTTTTCCAAGTGAAGTCAAGCTTGTAAAAATGTTATTTTTTAATAGTGAATTTATTTGTAGGGAAGTAAACAGTCCCACACATCATCACTGACGAGCCAGGTCCAGCCAGTTCAAGAGTCTTGGTGTCATTCTGTACAGCACTCTTTCTTTCAAACCCTGCATAAAAAAACATTACCCAGACTGCTTTATTCCACCTCTGCCACATTTCTAGACTCCGCCCATCACCGTCCCAGTCCAGTGCTGAAGACTTGGTCCCCGCATTTGTTACATCCTGTATTGACTACTATAACGCAGTTCTCTCTGGCCTTCGCATCAAACTCATAAACAGGCTTCAAATCATTCAAAACTCTGCTGCCCGAATCATTACCTGCACCAAATCATCCAAACACATCACCCCAATTATCATTTAACTACACTGGCTCCCTGTTCAGTACCGAATTGACCACAAAAACCTTCTGTTCACCTTCAAAGCCCTCCACAAACACAATACGTCATGTTTGTAGTCGACCAATGAAGATGAGTTTACATATCACCTTGGGTTCGTCCTTCACCTTCTCAAAATGATCCCACACTTTGGATTTCCTACCCGACATGTTATTAACTAGCCTGTGGAATAACCGCAGGTACCAGCCCTGGAAATGAACCCGACTCCTGTCTGATTGCTGAGCATGGACACTTCCTGTGTCTGTCCTTTCAAATTAAATTCCAACATGGTCCAGTCATAGAGGTTTGAATTTATTTTGACAAGGTGCAGCTCCTAATAGAATTTACTTTTTTTTTCTTTTTTTCTTTTTTTTTTTTTTTGTCTGTGACTAAGTCACCAATGACATCTTGCTGAGTATTGAGTATTTGTTTATTCTTGTTTTTAGCCTGTGTGCTTACAGTCCGTGTTTTCCTTTTACAGCCTTCTGCCTGGAGACCTGCAGACTGATGATCAGCATGTTGGATGTATCCTTCACCCATCAGCCACTCTCAGAGGTTTAGCAGGTTGATTCAAAAGATTGAAGTTGTTAATTACAAATGTCACTTCCACATCAACATTCGTGGTTAAAACCCCAGGGAGAGTAAAAATAATTGAACTTCCTGTTTCAACCAACCTGTTGATGCATAAACATGTTTATGTTCCTGTCAGTCACCACCCAGTTGAGATCTCAAACATTTTCTCACAGGATGCAGTGTCTGCACTGTCACATGATTATCAGAGCTTCTAAAAAGTTCACTAAATGTTAGTTTGGCATTTTTTAGTTCTTTCCATTTGTAAATTAGTTCCACTTTCATACTGTGTGACTTAAGTTATACAGTGTAATATGCACCTGCATGATTGATTAAGGATGTTTTGTTCTTTTTGGGATGTTCACTAGCTCATCTGATAAAACAGGTGCCCCACGTACAATGGCCATGTCCTTTGTTTGATTCCAACCCACGGCCCTCTGCTACACCTCATCCTCCCTCTCCTCCCTTTAGCTGTCCTATGGAATATAGGCAAAAAGCCCTCCTAAAAATATATCTTTAAGATATGTTGTTGTTTTCTATAACCTGAGCTATAGGGAGCATGTAGATGTGGCTCAAGAACGGAGCCTTGGGGAACTCCACCTTTCATTTTCGTAGGCTCAGATATGTAATTAACAATCAACACAAAACAGTCCCAGTCCTTTAATTAGGACTCAAACCAGTTTAACACTCTTCCAGAAAGCCCCACCCAGTTTTCCAGTCTGTCTAGTGAGATGTTGCAGAATGCAGCGCTGATAATTCCAACACTGAAACTTTTCCGCTCTGTTTCAGCGTCATCCACGACCTTAATAGAGCAGTTTCGGTGCTGTGGTGTGGTTGGAATCCTCATTGGAAAACAGAACAGTTGTTTAGAGCCAGGTAGATGTTAAGCTGCTGAAAAATAAAGTTTTAATTATTTTACTTGAGATTTGGAGGTTTGAAATTGGCCTGTAGTTATTCATGAATAAAGGTGTTTAGATTGTTTAAGAGTGGCTTAATAACAGCAGCTTACAGAGCCTGAGAGAGACGGCCACAGAGAAGTGTTTAATATTTGCGGAAGGTCTTTCACACCAAACTGGGAGAAGTAAACCTGGCTTTGTGTGCAGGGACATTGTTATGCTAAGACTAGTCTGAGTCAACAGACGTAGACTGTGGCTATAAACCTGCTATCGGGATGCTGATTTAGGTCGGCATTCTCCCTTCCTCCTGCAATTCACCATCATTATAATCCATAAAGATAAACTGTATTTGTGTACAAACTTTTTGTTTTGGATTTTGTCGTCTCACCTTGCTACCAGCTTCCGTTGGTTAGCTGTGCTATTTTACGTGGAGGAAACTGGGAATGAGATGTGAACTGTTTGAAAAACTAGGTCTCACTAAAATATGTGGTTGGCGGATCAGATACATGCTGAATCAATCATTTTATTCACCCCACCAGTTTCTCTTCCTCCTTCTACAGTACAGGAGAGCACAGACTTGTTCACGTTCTTGTTCCCCTCGGAAGTCCCCTCCATGTTCACTCTCTATCCACTCTGCTACTTCCTGTTTGGTGCTTAAGACAGTGCAGCTATTGGTTGTTGACAATGCCGACATCATTGAACTTCAGTATTTGAATGAGCCAAGACTAAAAAGTAACCATAATATTAAACATGTTTGATGTTATTGGAATGTTAAGACGAGGAAAAACACTGAGCTCAGCTCGGACTGAGTTTTATGACCCGCTTACATCAAACCATTAAGATCTTGGGAGCATGCACCAACTGAGGAAAAACTCATGATTTTGTTCCAACATTGGAAATCTGTCTGCTATAGTGAAACCGCTTGAAAAGTCGTTTGTTATTCATCATTTGGTGGATGTATTGTATCATTTCCTGCCTGTGCATCAGCAAAATACAGTAGTTTCTCTAATACTACCTGCAAAAACGGTATACTTTGAAGTGCAGCATACATTAAACACTGTATTATATTAGTATGTAATATGAAATGAAATCTGGGATGAGGATTATTCAGTGAGTGTGGAGACATTTGTCCTGGCGAGATGTAATCGCGTCCATGTGAAGTGCTTGGTAAAATTACAACTGGTGTGTGATTGGTCCTTGACTGGCTGTGTTGTCTCAGAGGGACTATTCCAACAGCATGGGCTTCAATGAGTTCAAGGAACTGTCTCAGGTTCTGAACGGCTGGAGGAACACCTTCGCATCCTACGACCGGGACCGCAGTGGGACTGTGGAGGGCCAGGAGCTGCAGCAGGCCCTCAGCACCATGGGTATGGGCAAAAACAACTTGTTAGACATCTTGTAGTTTTATATTTTCATTTTCAGTTTGTCACAAAGCAGTCTTAAATCTAACATGAAACAGATTTTGTTTGAGAAAAACTTCTTGGTTTTGTATAAAGGCAGATAAGCTACGAGATATGCAGAGTAAAAACAAATATTAGGCGACTGCTGTCAGTGCACGATGTTAATGTCATTATGTATTTCTCCGCAGGTTTTAATCTGAGCCCTCAGGCCATGAACGTCCTCATGAAGCGCTACAGCTCCAACGGCAGAATCGCCTTTGATGATTTCATCAGCTGTTGTGTGAAACTCCGCGCGCTGACAGGTGAGTGAGCCGAGGAACGCGTTAAGTCTGAGACCATTTATATAAAATACCAGAAACCATCAGAGGAAACACTGAACTAACACTGGCAGATGACTGAGAGCTTCATGTAGCAGACAAATCAATTGATTCAGCTCATGAGGCAGCTGTGGATCGCATGTACCTCAGCTTGTCGACCAGCACTAAATGCTTTTCATCCTTCTTCTACTTCTAACTTAAACATTTGCTGTATTCAAGCTGAAGACAAGATGTGGGAGGAGCACTTTTAAAACTGTGTTTCTGTGCTGTTAACCTGCTGTAGACTGTACAGCTGCACACATCCCATCCTGTTGGAGTGTGCCATATCATCTCATTCGCGATAATACCGGTATAATTTTGATATCATTTGAAAAATTAATATCGTGATATTGCTGATATTTGGACTTGTTGACATATTGACGTCATACTGTTACCCACGGCAACAACAAGCATGGCTGAAAGCGACATTATTACACACTCCACAGTGGTTCCACAAAGAGGAGCAGCTTCAGTAGTGTGGAATAAACTGTGGCGTCCTGAATGTTTAATGAACAGCCCCGGACTTCTCAGACTCTTAGTGACTTACCGCTCAGAGGGAACTCATTCAGCGGCTCATCTGGCAGCAGCACAGCGTCTCTCCCTCTACTCTCCCTGATTTTCACATAAACCTTTGGTAATGTAAATCTACGTGATGCTCGCAGCTTGACAAAAAACTCCATCTATGTGAATGTGTGATAGTTGTGGTATCATAACAGCCTGTCACAGGTTACAGCGTGATGATTAGAGGAGAAATGGCAGAGCATAAAGGTCCAGGTGGAAAAAAACACCTCAATCATTTAGGATTTTACTAAAAGAAGGAAATCAGCTGTTGATTTATAGATATAGATCCAAGGGGACATTTTTTGTATTTGGGAGCTGTTTGAATGTGTAATTAGAGGTAGATTTTATTTAGTTGAACTATTAATATTGTAACAGAATCTGAATCTCTCTGTTGTTGTTCACAAACTAAAGAAATGAGATTTCATTTTAATTTAGGTTTTACTGAATATTTGAAGGTCAACTCTAAAACTATATCACTTATTTTGTTGCAATTCCAATTTCTTAAATTAATAATAAAATATCTCTTTTTACTAATTTGTCAGATTGTCAAGAATTACATAGTAATTAGAAGTACATTATTGCAAAAATACCCTGAAGTATTGTGATATTATTTTAGGACCATGTAACGCCCTCCCCTGCTTCACACTGTCAACACATGGCTGAAAGTCTGTGTTGTCAGATTTAATGTTTAAAGTATTTATTAGTTAATCAAATCGTTTGTTTTCATGTTTTTCAGATCAGTTCCAAAGGAGGGACACAACCCGAAATGGCCAGGCCACATTTCAGTACGATGATGTAAGTTACTGACACTTTTCTGAAGCTTTAAGAAAGAAGAAGCTTTCTCTGCTGAAGTCGGCACACCTGAGTCCATCAGTGTGTATTTGGAGTTGGGTTTGTGTCCTGACACACAAACACAACTGACACTGTCAGAATTTTATCCCAGGCTGTCCTTGACAGCCAATGACAGTCCTTCAACCTGTCTCACTGTGCGACGTAGGACCACCGCTTTAGAGCCAGGACCAAAGATATGGCCACGTTTCTTGACGTTGGTCACCTTTCATCTGGGACAACCCAAAATCGTACAGTGTATACCAGGCTAAATATTCATCCTCCTTTTAGCTGCCCTTCAGCCCTGTTTTCAGCGAACAAGCAGATACCAGATAAACCCACTGTACACTGCCTGCACAGAAACAAACAGCAGACAGACACAGTTAGAGACTGACAACATTAGCATCTAAAGAGAGAGTGCTGTGTGTCTGCTCGATGATCTCCAGGAGGAACGTGTTGGCTAACTTCCCACCAAAAACATCTATGAATGCAGCTTTAACCAGAGCAACAGTGTTGTTCGACCCTCTGGTGAACTCTTTGTTCACCAGAGGGTCGTAGTAAATGACCAGACTGATAGATGATTGATGATGAGTTGTGCAATAACACTAAATATATATTTCTCTCTCTGTAGTTTATCCAGGTCACCATGAGCATATGAAGAGGAAAAGACGAAACAGAGGGGACACTCCAGCCTTTTAACACCTTCTCATATTAACAGCATGTACCACTCTCACTGTTTTTATTTTTAATCTTCTTTGAAATGTTAATGTCACATTCCATTTTACCAGAAACTTTTTTTTAACAAAATTGTTTTGTAATAAACTAACAAACCTATATGAACAAAGTAACCTCGGGCTGTACCACTAACAAACCTCTACAGTACGTGTCTATGTTAGTCCATGGTGCATGTCAGTGAAAACATGTATGAAATGAATAAACATGATGTCCATCACAGCCTGATGTTTGGCTCCTTTCTTTGGGAATGGTTGGGTTGTTTTTATTTGTTTGTATTTTTGAACTCAGATGAAGAGTGACTGAAACATTTTAACAAATTAAAGTGAAAAATGATATAGGCCACTGAAACAGTTAAAACTTCCTCGTCCGTTAGACTTGTGTGCAGGTTAACCCCTGTCCTAAATTAATGTAGGCTACAGCTACTATATACCACAGGAAATATAAAAGAAGGTATGGTCACGATGACAGTGACACTGTTGACTGAAAAATCTTTCCACTAGATAAAAATACTCATCATGTGAAAGTAAATAACTCAAAAGATCTTCATATAGAGTGTGGATTATCAGTAAGTCGGTGGTGTAGATCTGATTGAGTGGAGAAATAGTGTAGTGTAAGGTTTGTGAAGCAAAAAGAAAAACCAAAGACCAAAACGTGTGGATGCTGGAGGCGATCTTTATTTAACCAGGTAAAAACCTAACTGAGATTAAAAATCTCTTTTACAAGCGTGGCGCATCCCAAAGGGCAGCATAAAAGATTGATACAAGTTACAACAATGCAAACCACAGTATCCAATTAACATGGAATACAAGGTCCGGTACAAGAACAAATATGATGTGAGCACAATTTCTAAAATGATTTAGGAACCATCACATTGACTACAAGTTTTCGATATGTGATTTGAAAGACAAGTTCTGATCGATGATGATACCTACATACTTGTATGTTGTAACCATTTCAATTTCAGTCCCTTGAGTAGTTAAGACCTTTGGAAGATTAGATGTTAACTCTTTGCCATTTGAAAATAGCACTGGTTTTGGATTTTTCTGCATTTAACACCAGCTTAAGTTGAGTTCAGAGGGTCTGAACATCATCAAAGGCAGACTGCAGGTATTCCAGAGCTCTTACTACTGAAGGGGATGAACAGTAGATGATGGTATCTTGGTCTAACAGTTTTTGCTGTACTAATGCAAGAAAAATAAGTACAAAACAGAATATTTATCAGAACAAATACAAGAGGACTCTGGAATGATCGCACGGCTTGGACTGCCCATAACCAATTTGATCCCCTGTTAAAGAGTCTGAAATATGTGAACACGGCATACTGGTTTGAACCAAAATGTGATGAGCCAAAGGTCAATATAACACACAGTTTACAACTATTTGAAATCAGATTATTTCTCTATTTCCACAGGTCTGTTTAAATTTATTTTATTGTGTGGCAACAGGTTAAATATCTTCACTCAGTCTTGTATATTTCCTTTTATACTACTAGTAAAACAAGAGCCTCTAAATAAAGTCATACAGACATCAGTCTACCATTGTAAGAGTTTTCACTGCGAACAGTTTGTGCTCATTCATTTTCATTTCAAACAAAATATCATATGATGAGGAGAGGACAGAGCGTAGCATGCTGACAGGACTGGCTGGCGAGATCCCTCAGTGCTGACACATCCGCAATAAGCTTCTTCTTCTTCGCCGTCGTCTGTACATCACATTCTTTGGGAAAAAAATTGAGGCATGTGTACCATACTGTGAAAAAAAAAAACAAGTAGTGACTGGTTTTAGCACTGCACACACTTTAACTTTGCATACATTTGGCGTAAAACTGAATGCCTCTGACAGGCGAAGGATTTTTAGGGTTAGGGTTACGATAAATGATCACATCAGCATTTAACCATAGCACAACTGAGGCTGCAGTGAACAATCTTTGTCTGTGTTTTGTGCACCATAATCATTACTAAATTCCTTCAGTATATTATCTTATCATATAATGACCAAAACTGCCTGTGGGTGTGTGTGTGTGTCTGTTCCACGTTTTTCTCCTCACTGACTTGGTCAATCCGTGTGAAATTTGGCACAGTGGTAGAGGGTCATGGGAGGATGCCAATGAAGCAATATTACATCAATTGGCCAAAGGGGGGCGCTATAGCAATCGATTGAAATGTCAAACTTTGAATGGGCATATCTCATGCCCCGTATGTCGTAGAGACATGAAACTTTGCACAGAGATGCCTCTCCTCATGAGGAACACATTTGCCTCAAGAACCCATAACTTCCACTTATATAGATTTTCCACCATTTTGAAAAACACTTCAAATGGATCTCTTCCTAGGAAGTTTGAGCGATCTGCATGAAACTGGGTGAACATAATCTAGGGACCAATATCTAAAGTTCCCTCTTGGCAAAAGTTGGAAAACTTCCTAAAACTGAGCTTCTATAAGGCAATGAATATTGCGGAGGGCGTGGCTCATCACATAAAGGTGTAGAACATCTCAAGGGTTTCACCCATCACCACGCAACTTTGTAGGCATATGACCACACATAATCTGAGGGGACCCCTCCATTATTGAGCCCATCAAACAAAATGGGGGCACTAGAGAGCTCATTTCTTATCTAGGCCTAACCGCCATATGGATTTTTACTAAACTTGGTAGATATGTAGAACAGGACGCCTCAAGGTGACTGGAGAAATTTAACTCTAATTGGCAACTGGGTGGCGCTATAACAACAGAAAAATGCTTCAAAATGGCTAAAATGCGACAGATCGCTGTGGCTCCCCCTGTGGACCAATGTTGGTGTTTCTTTAAGCTATAAGCTATTGTTTGCTTATCACTGAAATCAACAGGCCTGTATTGGGGACAGGCCTTTAATTCCTTTCACAGAAAACTGTTGCTCAGCAAAGATGGGAAAGATAATCAAATTGTTTATTTAAACCAGTGTGAATATTATTTATATAACAATTAGGTTCCAGATAATATATCAATTATGAATCGCTCATTTGATCTAGCTCTGACAGACAGAGCATCAGAGAGGATCATGGCACCCAGCGTACCGATACAACACCACTTTATCCTATTAAAACAGGTGTATTTGATCTGAGGAGCCTTACGGACTAAAGGAATATGAATAACTTATAGGGTAATCTAAGAATGGACACATAATTTAAGGTACCCAACAACCTGCTTTTATACATCCGAAGACTTCCTTTAAAAAAATGAACTGCTTGGCAACTAGACCAGGCCTCTATTGAGACAGGCCTTTATTTGTCAAAATGTGTAGCCACACCGAGCCGGTAAAAGGGACTGGGATTTCCCTTAAACATAGAAAGGAAATGTGAAACATCAAGCCAGTGAAAAGTTTCTGTATTCTGTAGATTTAACACAGTGGTGTGCTACATACCTGCCATGCTACCTTCACCCCATATCGCACGTAGGTGGCGAGGTGTTCGCAGTTGTTGGTGAAGAGTCGATATTTGTCACATTTTCCAACGGTTTCATTGATGCGCTTCATTATGTCTTCTTTGGTCCCTGGTTTGAAGTCCCTGATCCCGTCCAAGTAGTTGTCCTTGAAATCTCTTTTCCATTTTCCTCTTGTCTTTTCAAGTTTGTCAAAACGACAGTCAGAGGGCTTTGATCTTCCCAGCCTACCTGTTAGTGAGAATAAACATTTAGAAATATTGAATATAAACTTGACACAAAAGGTGTTACTTCATCCTCTACTGTTTTATTTGCTCTTTTCTTATTTTCTTTTGCATCAAAAATGGGCCCGTTTTTCTTTTGCACACACAGACTGTAACTGTGACTGTAACTACAAAGAGGAGGAGGGAAGAGTTTCAGCAGCATCTGAACTCAAACAGCTGATCAGCAGGATTAGGAGTCCTGCAGCTCAGCCACCAGCTGCAGTAGCTCATAGTTGAACATGCAGAGCATAAACTGGCAAGCACATCAATACAGTACACATGCTGAAGGAACATGGAGACATCTAGTGGTTTGGTTTGAATTCAACACCCACTTAGGGTAAATGAATATTCTCCTCTCTCGTTATATTAATGTTCCCAGCACTTGATTTAGTTTCTCCAAAATGTTGCTGCTGGTCACAGTTTAAGGAGAGACACAAATAAATATCACCATCATGAAACCTCCCCTGCTGATTACTCACAGGAAGACAATTATTTTTCTATATTACAAGTTTTTCAGTAATGTTATGTTTGGATATGCAAATGAGGTGATATCTCAATAAGTATGCACTGATTTGCATACATTTCCAGAACAAAAATCTTAACAAGACAGCATAACATAATGAAACACTGTCTCATCACCAACCACTCATAACAACACAGCTCATTTGCACTTTTTACTTCCACACCAGAAAAGAAGACTAACATAGGAAAGTTTATTGAGGCGCAGCTGATCCCATGCTTACCACTGTAATATTTATAGGCTATGTCTATATCTTAACAGTTAATAAACTACACAGTTATCCTTTGCAATTGTCAATCATGGACATACAGTATCTGTGTAAGTGAACGGTGTATATGGATTTTATATTATTTTTATTTTAACTCATTTGTATTTTTGTAATATTGTTTTCATCCTTTTTTTTGGCACTCAATCACTTTTTTTGGCTTTTTGTATTTTTCCTCTGACTCTTGAACTGCTGTAATAAATGAATTTCCTCAGTGTGGGATTTATAAAGTCTTTTTTTATTTTATTGACATGTCAGAGTCAAAGGTTTTTATGGAGGGAAATTTTAGATATATCTCCTTATCATTCCATGAATCAGAAAATAGTCTCAGCAGCCATGAACAATGAAAAAATGAAATAAAATAAGTTTCAATAGAATCAAACTAGTCCATACCCATTGGTAGCTTTGTCACCTTCTACCTATGCCCATCCTCAATGCCTATGTGCAGTTTCACATAGATTGACCACGTCAGTGAGTAGAAAAACGTGGGACAGACAGAATTGCCTTATAGAAGCTCAGTTTTAGGAAGTTTTCCAACTTTTGCCAAGAGGGAACTTTAGATATTGGTCCCTAGATTATGTTCACCCAGTTTCATGCAGATCGCTCAAACTTCCTAGGAAGAGATCCATTTGAAGTGTTTTTCAAAAAATTCAAAATGGCGGAAAATCTATATAAGTGGAAGTTATGGGTTCTTGAGGCAAATGTGTTCCTCATGAGGAGAGGCATCTCTGTGCAAAGTTTCATGTCTCTACCACATACGGGACATGAGATATGCCCATTCAAAGTTTGTCTGCAACAGACACACAGACACATCCACAGACAGAGTTTTGGTCATTATATAGTAAGAAGATTAATTTTAATTAAGTCATGTTTTTGGTGTATGGTGTATGAACAAACCCCTCTGTAAAAACCTTCAGTATATGCACTGGAATGAATATGGATAGTTTGGTAGATTTAGATTACTGGCTCAGAGAAAACAGCCTTTAAAGATATTTATTGTAAAATTCCAAACATTTTTAGATAAAAATAAGACATGAAGGTAAAACTGTAAACTTATAGATATCACCATGAAACATCCCTAGTTTAAGACAATATTATTTTGTATTTTAAGTTCTAATCTAATTAAATTTTCCCAAACATTTCCAGAACATAAATCTGAACTAAAATAAAGCTGAATGTGTTTTGTGTATGTTGTCTCTCCACTGGTCTGAAAAAAGACATGTTAGTGACCAGTGCATGAAAAACACATTTCGCCTGGGGTGTCTCACCTCCATTTTTTTTTTTTTTATAACCTTTGAGTAATACTACATATGGGAGTGCATACTTTCATTTTCAGTGTACTACACATACCTGAGCGGTGATATATGTCATTATCACCTTGGCCGATGTCGATCTCTGTATTCGGGCCCACAAAGACAGCATAGTGCTTGTATGAAGGGTTTCGTTTGCTACCTCTTGGAAACGCAATCATGTCTCCAAATTTGTACTGTGAACAGAGGAAATCAGAGATGCGTTTTTATCAACTTTCACATTCAGTACAAAGCTGTACAACACAAGCATCTGATTGTCTAAATAATAATAATGATAATAATAATGAATGTGGATAGGTAATGCTAACAGATAAAACCTGATGCTGATTTTTACATCATTAAGATTCAGTAGACAACAGCATTAGGACCTTGGTGGACTGAAACTGCAACTTTTGGGGCCGGAGGATAAGGAAAATCAAATATCATGATATTTTCAGCATATAATTAATTAAAGTGTCATACTGTACCTGCATCATCTGCGATTTGGCTTTTGTCATGTTAAACTGTACTGTATATAGGCTACTTGACTTGTACATGTTTAACCAGTTTCACAGTAAACACCAATCCATCCATGACATAAGATTCTAATGTTAAGTCACACAAATGACGCTGATTGTCAAAGTGACATAAAAACTTTATTGTCACTTGACACAAAAACTTGTTTGTGAGCTTGACATCATTTTTTATGTTTTGTTACCTGAATTTTGTTTTCCTTCACATAAATAAATAAATACATTTCCATATATTGATGCAGAAAAATTCGCCAAAATGTAGGGAATGAAGCGTTCGCGGCTCAAAATTTCCTGGTGGAGGACCCCTAATCTAAATCTAAATGTTAAATCTAAATCTGAATGTTAATGCTAAATCTAAATGTTAAATATAAATCTAAATGTTAAATGTTGAATCTAAATCTGAATGTTAATGCTAAATCTAAATATTAAATATAAATATAAATGTTAAATGTTTAATCTAAATGTTAAATCTAAATCTAAATGTTTAATCTAAATGTTAAATCTACATCTAAATGTTGAATCTAAATGTTAAATCTAAATCTAAATATTAAATCAAAAAGTAAATGTTAATGCTAAATCTAGATGTTGAATATAAATCTAAATGTTTAATCTAAATGTTAATGTTACATCTAAATGTTAAATCTACATCTAAATGTTTAATCTAAATGTAAATGTTAATACAAAATCTAAATCTAAATGTTGAATATAAATCTAAATGTTAAATGTTAAATCTATTAGCTAAAAATTTAGTTTCACCAAGCACATTTAGATTTAACATTTAACATTTAGATTTAACATTTAATATTAAGATTTAACTGTGATATCACATTTAACATATTTCAAATATTGCTGTAAATGTGGTAAAAAGTGACTAAAAAATTCACACCACTTTTTTAAACGTTGCTTGAAGCTAAATGTGGCAAAATGTTGCTGTTAATTTCACTGTGAGACACTTTACAAACGTCACCCCATACAAAACAACTACAGAGTGATTCACACTGACTACTAAAAAAACAAAACCAAACAGAGATGCATAGGGACTACAAAGAGATGCAAAACCACAACAAAAAGAAACTACATGACTTTAAAGTTAGAAGACAACAGACAACAATACAATAGAAAGAAGAATATAATAGTAAACAATTTTAGATTTGTCAATAAATAAGTAAATAAATACATACGTTAGAATAAATAAGTAAGTAACAAAATAGAAGAATATGCCATCTTTAAAAAGCAGATTGATAAAAATAAATACATTGATTAAATGATAATATAATAATAATGATAATGAAATAAAAGACAGTTCAATGAAAAGCCAGGCTAAAAAGGTCTCAAGGAAGGCTGTTCCACAGACGTGGACCATAGTTATGACATGATGCCTCACCGAGGGTTTTTGTTCTAACTTTGGGGATGATTAAAAGGCCATTAGCTGAAGACCCAAGGCTTCTAGAGGGTTCAAGCAAATCTGCTAAGTAGGTAAGCACACAGGAAGCAAATGCAAAGACTTTACAGTTGGTGTAATGTGCGCTCTCTTTCTGGTCCTCATCAGCACACGTGCAGCTGAGTTTTGAAGTAACTGTAACTAAGCAATGTTTTTCTTAGGGAAGAAGAATATGTTTTAAAGTTTTAAATGACATTCACCTGAGCAGTGATGCATCAAAGATTTCGGTTCTGGTATTACTGGACCTCAGTGCTGCATTCAACACAGTTGACCATAAGATACTGCTCGACAGACTAGAAAAGTTTGTGGGACTTTCTGGCACTGTGATAAATTGGTTTAAATCTTATTTACAAGACAGGGATTTCTTTGTGTCACTTGGCAATTATGAATCTGTGCGAACAAAGATTATATGTGGAGTTCCTCAAGGGTCCATTCTTGGGCCTCTTCTGTTCAACATCTATATGCTCCCTCTTGCTCAGATTATGGAATATCATAACATCTCCTACCATACTTATGCAGATGACACACAACTTTACATAACAGTGTCACCAGATGACTACAGTCCCCTACATCTGCTAAATAAGTGCATTGACGAAATCAATACGTGGATGTGCCAGAATTTTCTACAACTAAACACAGACAAAACTGAGATAGTTGTTTTTGGCCCCAAAGAACAAAGATCAATAGTCAGTACTCACCTTGACGCCATGACACTAAAACCTACGAATCAAGCCAGAAATCTTGGTGTAGTTCTGGACTCAGACCTAAATTTCAATAGTCACATTAAGACAATTACTAAATCAGCCTACTACCACCTTAAAAACATAGCAAGAATAAAAGAATTTCTGTCTAAACCAGATACAGAAAAACTTGTTCATGCTTTCATTTTCAGCAGGCTGGACTATTGTAATGGTGTCTTCACAGGCCTGAGTAAAAAATCAATCAGACAACTGCAGCTCGTCCAGAACGCTGCTGCCAGAGTCCTCACCAACACCAAGAGAGTGGAGCACATTACACCAGTGCTTAAGTCACTGCACTGGCTTCCTGTGTGTCAAAGGATAGACTTTAAAATCTTGTTACTTGTCTATAAAGCACTAAATGGTCTCGGGCCTAAATACATCTCTGATATACTTGTACGTTATGAAGCATCCAGACCCCTCAGATCATCTGGAACAGGTTTACTCAGAGTTCCCAGGATCAAAACCAAACAAGGTGAAGCAGCCTTTAGTTTCTATGCTCCCCGCCTGTGGATCAAACTTCCAGAATATCTGAGGTCGGCTGAAACCGTCAGCTCATTTAAATCAGGGCTTAAAACATTACTATTTACTGCAGCTTACCAGTGAACTAGATATGTAACTTATTGTTAGGATAATTTGTAGCTATTGTTTTTATATTTGTCTGCTGTTGCTGTTGCTTTATGTTTGCTTTTTAAATGCATTTTCTGCACTGTTTTTCTTGCTTTTAGCTTTTGTTTTTAATGATCTATTGTTCCTTTAATGTTTTATCTTAACGTATTTCTCTTGTAAAGCACATTGAATTGCCTTGTGTATGAATGGTGCTATATGAATAAAATTGCCTTGCCTTGCCCATAATACACCTATGATGGGATGTGAACAGTTGTTTTGTTTGAGTATTTATAGCTTGGTTGTAGCTGTGTGGTAAATACGAGAATATTCCTAATAGTGATAATGATAGCATTAATAGACTCATGAAAATGACACAATGCTGATATTAAAGCAACTGACCTTTGCATTGATCACATTTATTGTGATCACCAGCTGGAGGATCAGAGAGACCAAGGTCAGGTTTTTCATTTTTCCAGCAGTGGAGAGCTGACGTGGAGGAAAGAGCAGAACAGTTAATCATGCTGGATGTTAAACGATAAACGTCATGATAAATTTATCAGACTTGTAAAAATGGATGTGTTCCTGTTAGCTACAGCCTTTTAAGGGTTAGGGTTAGTGTGCGTATCAGTTACACACACACACACACACACACACACACACACACACACACACACACACACAGCCTGTTTCACCGCTGCTTTGTCAGTGGTTTGAGTGTAAGACAGTGACACACCGAGGCGTCCTTCACAGGGGTATGATCAACGACCAACAACCCAAGTCATCAAACCACCACTTTGTCAGAGGACATCGGCGTCAGACACAGACACAGACACAGAGAGGCAGGGGTGTTGTCTCTGGGGGGAAAAGTGGGACTGATAACATGGGGCCCAAATGGGAGGGGGGCCATAGAAAAGCCTGGGATGACAAGTTTGGTTTCGTGTTCAAAAGCGCTATATTGTAGGCAACTGGACTTGCTTGCGTTTCACCTCTCATCCAAGAAGCTTCTTCAGTTCTAAATGACTGGTGCAGAGATGCAGGCTTTAACCTCCGTGTGGGTGTGAACCCTTACAGAGTTGTTAAGGTCACATGTGAGTCATTGACCCACCTGGCCAGCATGTGTGTCGTTAAGGTCAGATGGGACCAGATGTGAATGGGTTCACATTCAAGATGCAAGAGGTTATCTAGTGTGTCATACATAAGCCCCTTTTACACTGCCAGATTTTCTGCGAATGTTGGGCCGTTTTGCCGGCAAGCTGCGAGCGTTTAGACACACACAGCTGGATTGGCGAGTTGATCTGAGGTGCCCAATTTTCCACCTCGCAGGGTAGACATATTGGCGGAAGCCTTTTAATCTAAACAGACCGAGGCGGCCTTCTGCAACGGGAGGGGCTGTTGGGGACTTGTGGGAGGAGCTGTTGATGACGCTGCACGTGCGACCCACTGGAGGTGGATAAACAGGAAACAGCTGATAGCAGGAATTAGCGAGCAGCTAGTAGCAAGAGGGAAACACAAACCTGACAGACACTGTAAAGATGAGCAACTGGGGAGACAAGGAATCGCGCGCCCTCCTTGTCCTCGCAATCAAAGAGGCCATTAACCATCAGATGACGGGGATGGTGAAGGACGGGCCGACTTACGAGAGAATCGCCGCCTGACGAGCCGCAGCTTCCCTCCCACGTCACTGTTTACGTCACACACTGAGCGACACGTTTTGTTACTTGCTCACGCCCCCCATTGCCCCAAAAAAGGCACATTCTGCATAAACAAAAGTAGGTAGGTGGCATTTTGCTGCACTCCCTGATTTTGTTTTTATACTGCCAATGCTGAAAAAAGACTGATTAAGCTTTCCTGCAAATCTGCACAGTTCCTATCTAAAAAGGGCCATAGACAAGAAAGTCCACTAACAAGGTGCGATATTTGGCTGGTTGGGATGAGAATGCGTTGTTAGTGCCCAACAAATGACGTCATCATGCTACGTAGTTATTGTACAGTTATGAAGGTTAGCTTTTGGCAAAGAAACATGGTTGGCGTTGTCACATTACATACTGAATGTAATGTAATATGAAGTTAAGCAAGCGGCAAATGGATGCCGTCATAACCTTACTTAATTCATGTACAGTTACATATCTTAGCTTTAGGCAAGTAAAGTATTGGTTAGCATAGTGTGATGATTTTTGTTCTGGTGGTATGTTTTTGTGTTTGTTCTCTCTCTCCCTCCCCCTTTCTCCTGTTCTGCAGTGCATGTGTGTGTCAGGGGGCGTGGCTGGCTTCTCCTGCAGCAGCAGATGAGGCACACCTGTCTTCAATCACCTCATCTTCCTGTCTACAAAAGCCTGGTCTTCACTCCACTACGCTGCCAGATAATTCCGTCATGTTCGGTAGCGCTCTGTGTTCTTACATTTTGTATCTTGTGCTCATCTTGCTGCATAGCCATACTTTGCTGCCTATTCTTCTAGTGTTGCTAGAGGTTTTTGTACTTACCTGTGGTTTTTTCCCGTTGTACTCAGGTTGTCCTTTGTGCCTCACCGTGTGCCTGAGTTTTTCCAATCCATCCGTCGGTGAATATACTACGAGCCAGCCAGCCCCCTGCCTCCACCGCCTGTTCTTGTTTTTTTCCTTATTGTTAATAAACCTTTTTGTGACTGACCTGCTTCAGTATCTGCTTTGGGGTCCAAACAAAACCTGTACCTAACAGAATTATCTGGCCACCATGGACCCCGCAGATACTGAAAGGATCAAGCAGGCAATATCCTCTCAAGGAGCCCTTGTAGGGCAGCACGAACAAGCCCTACGGGAGATTGTGGACACTCTTCACAACCTTACCACCAGTGTGACTCAGCTTGGTGGCCGTATGGACCAAGTCCCCACTCATCTCACCACACTGACAGCTCCAGTCCTCGCTCCAGCTCCTCCAGCTCCTCAAGCTCCAGCTCTTCCAGACATCCAGCCCAGCCACCCCCGTGAACCCTTCATCCCCACACCTGTCAGGTATTCAGGAGAGTTAGGGTCATGCCGTCAGTTCCTTCACCAGTGTTCTCTTGTGTTTGATCAGCAGCCATTAACGTATTCTACTGATAAATCTAAGATTGCTTTTATTATGAGCTTGTTAATTGAGAAGGCATCAGCTTGGGCGGTGGCTATGGCTAACAGTAACTGTTATGGCTAACAGTCAGTCTTTTCAGTCATTTACTGCTGAGATGCTGAGAGTTTTTGACCATCCGCTACAAGGTAGGGAGGCCAGTAACCGGCTTCTTTCTTTACGTCAGGGCTCAGATTCTGTTGCTAGTTATTCCATTGATTTCCGCATTCTTGCAGCTGAGAGTGGGTGGGATGAGAAAGCCTTACAAGGGGTGTTCCTTCATGGCTTAAGTGAGGAGTTAAAGGATGAGCTAGCTGCTCGGGATGAAACCTCCTCCTTAGAAGAGTTAATTTCTTTGGCCATTCGCTTAGATAACCGCCTCCGTGAAAGACGTAGGGAGAGAACAGGCAGGCAGAGTTTCCCTTTTCCCCTCTCGAAGCCCAAGTCTCCCCGGCAGCCGGCACCATCTGCGTCTCTGGAGCCACCTTCCTGCAGTGTTTCTCCGCCTACGGTCTCATCACCTCACAGCAGCGAGGAGCCCATGCAGCTGAGGAGGATGAGGCTCACCCCTGCAGAGCGTCAACGCCGTTTCCACCAGAGGCTCTGCATTTACTGTGGCCAGGCTGGCCACATCCTAGCCAACTGTCCCGCTCTGCCAAAAGAGCAGGCTCATCATCCACAGGGGGGGGGCGCTGGTGAGCAATGCATCTGTCGTTTCTCCCCCCTCCAATCGCATTCAGCTTAAGTACTGTGTCATGGTCACAAGTTTCTCTACCTCTCCAAGTCTTGGTTGATTCTGGTGCAGATGACAATTTTATTGACTTTGATTTTGTTCTGCAGTCTGACTTACCCACAGAGCCCCTTCCTGAACCTAAGGACGTTTTTTCCCTCGATGGAAAGCTTCTCGCCCATGTCACTCACCGCACTGCCCCAGTTTCACTGCTACTTTCTGGTAATCATCACGAGACTCTTTCACTCTACATCATTTCTTCACCCACTTACCCGCTAGTGTTAGGTCTCCCTTGGCTCAAGTTACACAATCCACACATAGATTGGTCTACCTCATCCATCACCAATTGGAGTCTGTTTTGTCACTCACATTGCTTACACTCAGCCATCCCCACCACTGCCACCATCACACCAGTTCCTCCCAAGCCTGTTAACCTCACCTCTGTCCCTGTTGAGTATCACGACCTCCAGGAGGTTTTTAACAAGGATCGTGCCTTGTCTCTACCCCCTCACAGGCCTTATGATTGTAGCATTGACTGGCTCCCTGGCGCCCCCTTACCTTCCAGCAAACTGTATAATCTCTCCAGGCCCGAAAAGGAGGCCATGGAGACTTACATATCTGACTCCCTTGCTGCTGGAATCATTCGTCCCTCTTCCTCACTGTTGGGGGCGGGGTTTTTTTTTGTTGATAAGAAGGACAAGACTCTACGCCCCTGTATTGACTTCAGGGGTTTGAATGACATAACTGTTAAAAACAAATATCCCCTTCCACTCATTGACTCAGCCTTCGGTCCCCTCCACCAGGCCACTGTTTTTTCCAAGTTGGACCTCCGCAATGCCTACCACCTGGTGAGAATAAAGGAGGGGGATGAGTGGAAAACTGCCTTTAACACTCCTCTGGGTCATTTTGAGTACCTTGTAATGCCTTTTGGATTAACCAATGCACCAGCAGTTTTTCAGGCACTCATTAATGATGTCCTGCGTGACATGCTCAACAGATTTGTGTTTGTTTATTTAGACGACATCTTAATTTTCTCTCGCTCTCTCCAAGAATATGTCCAGCATGTTAGATTGGTGCTGCAAAGATTGTTAGAGAACAGACTCTATGTTAAAGCCGAGAAGTGACCGACCCTGCCAAGGTTCAGGCAGTGGCCGAATGGCCCACTCCTACAACTAGAAAGCAACTTCAGAGGTTTCTGGGGTTTGCAAATTTTTACCGCCGGTTTATCCATGACTATAGTCGAATTGCTGCTAACCAAACTTACTTCTGTGAAATCTCCCTTTGTGTGGTCACCTGCAGCCGAGGCTGCATTTGTGAAGTTAAAGTGCATGTTTTCTTCTGCCCCTGTGTTGTCTCACCCTGATCCTGCAGCTCAGTTTGTGGTAGAGGTTGATGCCTCGGACTCTGGTGTAGGGGCAGTCCTCTCCCAGCGCTCCACCTCAGACCAGAAGCTGCATCCCTGCGCATTCTTCTCCCGCCGACTCACCCCGGCGGAAAAGAATTATGATGTTGGGAACCGAGAACTGCTGGCGGTAGTTTTAGCCCTCCAAGAACGGAGGCACTGGCTGGAGGGCTCTACTCACCCATTTGTTGTATGGACTGATCTTAAGAACTTGTCTTACCTCCATTCCGCCCGCAGGCTCAACTCACGCCAGGCTCGGTGGGCCCTGTTCCTGGGCCAGTTCAACTTCATGCTCACCTACCGGCCGGGATCCAGGAATGTCAAGCCTGATGCCTTGTCACGTCAGTTCGCCCCTCCAGTTGAGGAGTCATCTGAGGAAACCATCCTGCCATCTTCCTGTGTGGTGGGAGCAGCCAGGTGGGAGATTGAAGGGGTGGTCCAGGAGGCCCAAGAGGATCATCCGACTCCTGAGGATTGTCCACCAGACCGGCTGTTCGTGCCTCCGTCTGCCAGATCTCCAGTGCTCCAGTGGGGACATGGCTCCAAGGTTGCTTGCCATCAAGGTTTTCATCGGACCCTGGCCCTTCTTCAGCAGTGCTTCTGGTGGTCCTCCATGTCCGCTGATACGAGGGAGTACGTCTCCGCCTGCGCCATGTGCGCTCGCAGCAAGGCATCTCACCGTGCCCCCGCTGGCCTTCTTCGCCCCCTTCCCATTCCTCACCGACCTTGGTCTCACATCGCCATGGATTTTGTCACCGGCCTGCCTCCATCGGAAGGTAACACCACTATCTTGACTATTGTTGACCGTTTTTCCAAGGCTGTGCACTTCATTCCCCTGCCTAAACTACCCTCTGCTCTCGAGACTGCTACCCTGCTCATCCAGCATGTCTTCAGACTTCATGGCATTCCGCAGGACATAGTGTCAGACAGGGGTCCACAGTTCTCCTCCCGGGTATGGAGAGCCTTTTGCCAGGCATTGGGGGCGTCGGCCAGCCTGTCGTCGGGTTACCACCCACAAACTAACGGTCAGACAGAGTGGGCGAATCAGGACCTGGAAGCAGCCCTTCGATGTGTCACCTCATCACCCGGTTTCCTGGTCCACCCACCTTCCCTGGGTTGAATATGCCCGCAACTCCCTGGTTTGCTCCGCCACAGGTATGTCTCCATTCATGGCATCTAATGGTTTCCAACCCCCACTGTTCCCAGCCCAGGAGACGGACGTGGCAGTTCCCTCAGTGCTGGGGCATCTCCGGCGTGCCCACCGAGTCTGGCGTGAAGCCCGGGCGGCTCTCATCCGCACTGCTGCTCGGAACCAGAGACTGGCAGACCGCCACCGCACTCCAGCCCCAGATTACCAGCCTGGTCAGAAGGTCTGGTTATCTTCCCGTGACCTCCCACTTCAAACCGAATCCCGGAAACTGGCACCCAGGTACATTGGCCCTTTTGAAATTGATCACATTATTAATCCCAGTGTGGTTAAGCTAAAGCTGCCTCCCTCCTTGAATGTCCACCCGTCGTTTCACGTGTCTCTCCTAAAGCCAGTTTCCACTAGTCCCCTGAGCAAACAAAACCTGTACCTAAGACATAGTCATGTGATGTGATGTTACCTCAGTAATAACCATACTTAATTTAAGCCAAACCTTGATTTTTATTTTTTTTTTTTAAACCTAACCAGATGTTTTTGTTTCCTAAACTTAAGGAAATAAACCTAAAATCAAAGGACTCCAGATAAACTTTGTAAGGTTATTTTGAAAGGACACAATGCATGTAACAAGTGTAAATGGACATGCTGTCCCTGAATTTCTAAAAGTGGCGCAGAAGACTACTGGGTGTGTCATTTTGTCCACTGACAAAGCGGCGGTATTTGACGAGTTAGGAGTGAGAACATGTTGGTTTGAGGAAGGATAGAAAGCTGGAAAGTGGGAACAAGAAATAAAAAGCAAGACACGTGCATTACGGTGGCCGGCACTGATTTACATTTATCCCAGGTGGTGTCCAGATCTGGGTACATTTTACCTAATGTGGCTTTATGATGCAAGCAGCAGTTTTCTCCAAATAAAAACAGTATCACTGACAGTGTGTGTATCAGTGTGTGTTTAAAGGTCTCTCTTCTTCCCAGAGATATCTTATAGGCAAAATAAAGGACAGCCTATGTGTAGCTCAGGACTTATCCTCGTCTGTTGGCTACCATCCCAACACCAAGAGAGATGCTGCTCTCTCTTGAGAAACATAGATTGACGTGAACTAACACATGAGAGAACAGGGCCGTACGCAGGATTTTTGAAATACTGAGGTCATTTAGTCATGGTGCACGTGGGGGGGTCAGAAATTTTTGTCAATTATATATCAAAAGCCTTCAATCTGGTGTACTTTGACAGCCAAATTAAGAGGCTACATCTATAAAGAACTACACACATCATATTAGATTAATCCCATCTTATCATGTTTCTCTTCCCACATCATACTATAGCGAAATTGCCTTTCACCAAACTTTGTTTGTGGGTATTTATAATTATGTTTGAACCACTTATTCTTTAGCTGGAAGTACTTCTCTTCATCTGTCGGTTGTCAGTTATATTAATTTTTATATCAATGAAAAAAACATCTGTGTTACTAAATTCTTACATTTTTACATGTATCTCAGCATAGCAAGTTGGAAGAAGACATATTCTGCCATATATGAAGAGGGGAGACTCTCTGGAATCTGGCAATATAAGAACCATGATGCTGGGACATTCTGTCACTTCACAGCTGTCCAAAACATGTGGTTTGTGCCAGGCGGACATGATTACCAGTATTTTTTCATTATTGCAAGAAATTCCATTGACTCATTCACAAGTCAAAAATGTGTTTTATCTGAGAGAAACATGCAATATTTACATCTAAGATCATTGAAGAATAGTCAACCAAGTGCAATGATGTCCTCCAAGATAATATTTGCCACTTTGCAGTAAAAAAAATTCTGGACGTTTCCTTGTCGACATGATCTTGACTTACTTCTCTGTGCTCTGTGCTGCTCTTTGGCCTGACCTGAATGTTTTTTGTTGTTGTTTTTTAGTTTCAGTTATATATTGGGGGGACATTTTGGGCATGGGGGGGGGATGATGTGTCCCCCTCAATGTATATGGTGACTACGGCCCTGTCAGTATGCATTAGGCTACAGTTGTCCGGGTGCGCAAAGGTGAAGTGGCTGGTCTTGTCATACAAAGTTTGATGGAGTGACAACTGGACAATATGGAGATATTTGCATCTTGAAAGCCGGACTACAAATGTGGATAGACAGGGAGAAAGACACGCAAGCCTAAGACGTGGTAAGATACGATATTCCTCACTATATGAAGTTACTGACAACAAGATCTGTATAATGGGTTGTAAAGAAATTCGTCAGGTTTTTATTTTGTAGACAATCAATCTGTATTTATAGCGTGATGGGATGACAGCACAATGATGTGTGTGGTATCCCTGGAAAGCTCTGCTCCTGCGCTTTCATGTGATATGCGTGGCATTTCTGAGCGAGCCTGCATTCAAGAGTAATCCATCTAAGAGTAATGTGTGTGCAAAGCTGTATGAAAGCTGCGTCGATCAAACGAGTACCAGAATTTTCTTTTTTAAATAATTGTTATTATAGAGAAGAGAGAGTCACTCAATCACCTTCCATCTGTCCTCCCAAGTATTTTCACTGCACAAATGAAATGGTGTGTTTTTATTTTCATTTTATTCATTCATTTAGGTCAGGAAAAAATACCGAGGTCATGACCTCGGTGTCCTCAATGGTAGTTACGGCCTTGTCAGAGAATAATTAGAATTTAGCAGAGGGCCTTACCAGAGTCCAGATGAAGAAACCTCAGATGCACAGGTGGTGGATGTCGAAAAACAGAAGAAAGGGCTTTGTTTCAGTCTGCTTGTTTTTACTCAATTAAAATGATAACTGATTACAAATTATTAGTGAAAAAATAAAACTGATTTAATGATTTAAATCTAAGCTAATCAGCCCACTAAAAAGATAGAATGAACTTGTCCAAAAAAGAACGGAAAAGAACTTCTCTCTGCCAAAAAGACAGCAAAAGTCCAAAAGAGCCCCAAAAAGAGGTGCCACCTGACACTCCCCTGCTCATCTTATATAGCAGCCTGGAGACTATTGGCTTTAACATCTTCATATATGGTAAAAATCACACAGATGAGCTTGATTTGATGATTGATATACCAGTAATTTAGAAGTTCACGTCACCTCATTCGCAGTATCACAGGCGGAACATTTACATACATGGTAATAACGGTTGATTGGTGATGTGTCAAGTTCAATACGTCATGCACAGAAGCATGACACAAAAGGGGAAGTGCAGAGAGTTACTGCTGTACAGGAATAAGAATTTAGGTCCTTCAAGCAGCCTCCTGAGACCTAAGCTTTTGTTGGGTATGAGTTTTTAATGTCTATTTGACCTGATGAGTTTAAAAAACAAAACCGAGGCACTGTCTTTGAGCAGTCAGTATTTTTTTTTCTTTTAAAGGTGTCCTCAATGGGGACACTGGGTTTATTTAAGTGTGTAATAAAATATAAAACAGTTAATGTCATTGTCTGAACATTGTTGTGCAAAAACACACTTGCAAACAGTGCAGCGTTTGCTCGGTGTATTGTAACTCTTTGGGGTAGTCAAGTCTGAAACTGTTCATTTTACCTTCCGAACATGGCTGTGCAAAAGCAAAATTGCAAATAATGCAGCAAATCTAAAAGTATTGGGATTTGATTGGTTTGTAGTTCTGTATGAATTGAGTGAGGAATGTCGTTTATTTCTGTAGGAAAAGTCCTTCACACCTATTGGCCTGTTTGAAACGCTGCGATAATGCAATAATGAAGTCTTAATGTCTGCAAACGAGACAATATTAAAGTCCCAATGTCCTCAAGTGAGTGCTTCCTTCTTAACAGCTTGTTACTGTTGCTGTAACTTGTCTAATCTGTGCACTATATCAAACTACAAACATTGATCAGAATAAGTTAAGAAGTTTAAATCATAAAATGTGATCAGGTTTTGTCCACTTTTGACTCGGCAGAGATGGCTATCATCTCGTTTTCACATCAGTTAATGTATTGTGCTTTTGCTACCACGAGATGGCACAAAAAAGTGTCCACGAACGAGAACAGGCCCAAGTTAGGCAGAATGAATGTTACGTTCCAACTTGTCTAGGAAGTTTCAGGAGTAACCGTAATTATTAAATAAACAATACATACCGAAGAGAAAAGAGAAATGTTTTATTAACTAAACAAAAACTCAGAAAACACCGGTTTTTAGACACTACACGGTATATCACTACACACTGGTATTACACTAACGAAATGCGAGGAGGTACACTAAAACACGTGGTGGCGAGACGGTTCCCAGGAGCACTAGCGGTCCATACTGACTGCTGGCGGCCTTGGTCCACTCTCCTTTATCCTTCACCTGATTGGCACCAGTTGCGAGGCCATTCAGGGAACACACCTGCAACACACACCTGTAACAAACAAACAGAAAGACACCCACACACACACACACCACAAACTCTACGGCACGTAACAATGAAGAATAAGGTGCAGCAAACCCAAAGTGTGCAGTCTTCATGTGTGAACACAGGGTCGTAAGAGGTTGAAGCACTTTTGTCGACTGTGCTCATCAAACGGTCCCTTATTTCCTCGAGGTGTAGCTCCTTCATGTTGGCTGGAGTTATAGGAATTACATGAAGCAAGGTCACAAGTGATACAACTGACTTTCACAGAATAAATCAGAAAAGAGGACAAAACTGCAAGCATTATTAAGGTACATTCATTAAAGTGGCAGGTGATTTTACAGCAAAAAAAAAAGGGCTTCTGCTGGTTTCATCTTCATGGACCTTTAAATTCTTCTTGCTTCTGACATTAGTCATCAGCTGTCACACCCACAGACTGTATATAAAGATGGATGATGTGTCTCCTCTTACTCCCACTGTACAAAAATGAAGCCATGATGCCGTGTCCAGGATATTTTGTCTATTCTTGTGCTGGTGACGTTATTTGGAGCCAGAGTCTGTACAGTCGCAGTAGTAAGTCATTTGTGCCTTATCTCTTATTTTGAACTCAGTTTAACCCTCTGGAGTCAACAGACGTGCTGGTGCGTCCAAATCACGTGAGCAATTTAAGATCACGTAGCAGCAAGACGCAGGCTCGCTGAGTCTCCATTTCGACTTGTGTGCGAACTTCGAACTATAAACCACTTTTAAGTTTTGTTAATAGGCCAAGTAAAACCAGACTTATGATAAACAATTTACGCCATGCTTTTTCCTGAATGTTGTTGTCACGTTTGGTGCAGGAACAAATGTTAACAACGGACTGACACCCCCTTTCCTATTGGTGATGTTTTTTGTGTGATTTTAGGTGCAATGTGTTAATACAGTATGTCAAAATGGAAAAATAACTGTAAAGTCACACAGGTGAGGTTGTGCTGAAAAAATACAGGACACCAAACAACAGTTTTTAAGGTGAAATTTAAAAAAAGTAGTCAAAAATGGTAAGATAGAAAAACACTCAGAGAATGCAGACCTCCGCCAAGTAGGTGATATTCCCTCCCCCTCTGCATCAGATTTTGCAGCCTGCATCACAATTAGGTTATATGCATCACTATCATTATTAGGTTATATATGCCTTCACCATGGAGACACTGTGGTGTATTTATTTCGTTTTTATTTTGTACCAACACAGAATATAATATGTTTTTTTGTAATTTTAACTTTCTTTTTTTCCAACACAGAACATTAATTTCAACTTTAGAATTACAGCAATATTTAGCAAGTAGAACAAGACGTGCTTTCCGGTCTTTAGAAATTGGAATTGCTGCTCAGGCTGTCAGATGATAGACTTTATTTATTATTTTATCCACTTTGCTTCAACCGATCACCACTAAAATTTTATCATCTGTTCCTTGTCCCATTATCCACCTTTCCTGAAAATTTCATCAAAATCCGTTAATGACTTTTTGAATTATTTTGCAGACAAACAGACAAACAAACAGACCAACGCCCTCGGGTGTAATTCCCCCAGGTGGCGTTGTCGGTCCTCCTCCTACTTTTCCCACTTATTGCCCCTCACCACATCCCTATGAAACATTATCTTTGCTTCATTCATCTGTCTCTCCTGACTGAAGTGACGTCTCTGTTATTTTGTCCAGTGCACTCAGACTTCTGTCATTTGGCTTTTGGCAGGAAACTTAATTAAGTTGGAAAGAGAACACAAAGGACAATACACAGTACGTCTGCTGAGCGTCAGTGTGACAAAGTTTTTTAGTTTGTAGCTGACAGCTGAGACGGACAGGAGACACAGTGGACACAGAGAGCAGCTGGGTGAAACAACACAGTATGTACAGTACTTTGCTGTCAGTCAACTTTTCTTTCACCTGTGACTCTTGATTTTTTTGTGTTGTCACTGATGTTCCTGTAGCCTGTGTCTCTGTTGTCAGACATGTATATTGTATAAAGTTGGACATGTGTCTTTAGATTTGTCTGTATGAGTGTGGTCTTGTTCTGGGCCTGTGTGCCTACACTCTGCATTTTCCTTTAACAGCCTTCAGCGTGGACACCTGCAGACTGACGATCAGCATGCTGGATGCATCCTTCACCCATCAGCCAATCAGAGTGTTTCAACAGATTGACCCACAAGATGGAAGTTGTTAGTGACACCTCTCAGTTTCTCATCAACACGACCAACAAGACTGAAATAGATTAGGTTCCTCATACCACCACTACTTCTGCAATTTTCAGACTTTTTCACACATGTGGTCATGTTTGTGCTCCTGTCAGTCAAAACCACAGAAACATTTTCTCATCAGCTGCAGTGCACTTTGACTCAAACTGCTCTGAAGTGTCACATGATAACTGGAGCGTCTGAAAGGTTGTTAAATGTTCCTTTGGCATTTTTCCTTCCATTTGTAAATCTGCAGATAAGGAGGCCTAATGAGTCAGAGTGTACATGTACAGTGTTTATACAGCCATACACTGGCAGTCATTCTTTACATAAACACAACAATAAAAGACTCGCAGTTCTTGCTCATTCATTTTTATTTCGAATAAGACCTCATGTCATGAGGAAGGTACAGAAGAGAGCAAGACAGGCTGACAGGATTGGTTAACAAGATGCTTGTTAGGCACCAGGAGTTGCACATCCACCGGCCGAATCCTCAGCTTGGTTCACTTTGTTCAGTATTTCTGTACCTTTGTCCTTATTCTTGGATTTATTCACAAGGGAGAAAAGAAATTCAACTATTGTACCAGTCTGTGGAAAAACAAACAAAAGAGATGCAAGTTAAATTCTGCCTTCCTGATGGCTGAACAGTCACACTTTCCTTGGTAACTGGTTTTGTCATTGCACAAACTTCAACTTTGCATAAATTTGGTGTTGTGTATTAGATTTTTAATTGGCCTCATTTTGCCGGACAGTAAATGAGGTGTTGTAAATTACATCAGCATTTAGCTGTAGATCAACCAGGCAAACTGAGCTTTATACCTACATGATATCTGTGAGATCCACATCAAGGAAAAAAAAGCTAATATATCAAACTCTGCAGGTTTACAAAGCATTTATAAGGAAGTAGAAATGTGGCCAAAACCAGAGTTAATGCAGAGACACTGTGTGTGCATGTGCATCATTGTGCACATGGATCATGAAAACTTCGTAGAGGCTCTGTAGCGCCATCTCTGTGTAAAGAGTGGTGATGAATGATGAAAGATAGATGACACAAAGAGCACTCAGGGGGATGTTCTGACTATATGGGGAC
The DNA here is from genome assembly GCF_011397635.1 of Epinephelus fuscoguttatus. NCBI lineage: Eukaryota > Metazoa > Chordata > Actinopteri > Perciformes > Serranidae > Epinephelus > Epinephelus fuscoguttatus. Next base: position 4,508,770 of record NC_064759.1, read on the forward strand.
ATTTTCTGTCTCTGATCTGAGTACAGTGCAACAGAATAAAGCTAATTTGGGTTAAAAAAAAAAAAAGAAAACAAACATTTGGTGTGCCCACAAAATCAGTCTCCCATTTACTGTCTATGGCGCATCACAAATTTAGACTTAAGGATATACTTGTGTGTCAGCTCTATGCAGAGCCTACACACATGGTCTACACAGCTGAGAGCATTTATACTTGTGTGGTGGTGTGTCTGTGTCACTCTGCAGTTACATCTCTAAAACACTGGTCGGCAGTGGGGTTTTTGTGAAGTGCTGTAAAGTGTAGTTGATTCAAAACACACATTAAACACACATTAAACATGGCTTAACATCCCACCAAGAGCGAGCTTAGTGAAGGACCGCTTAGCCAGAGCCACCAGTGTCCCAAAGAAACTGTTTGATACAGATGTGAAGGAAAACTTTGCATGTTTAGTCACCTTAAAGAAAATAATGAGGCAGCACATTCATTTTCATTATTTATTCCTTTTTGGATCTTCCTCAGCAGCAACAGCAGCTTCCAGTAGCTTCATTTGTTGCATTTCAGTAGCTTCACTGGTCAAAACAGACTCAGTTCAATGCTGTTACAATTTGAATAAGAAAAAAAGAACAAAGGTCCCATTAAACTTTATCTGAGCACTGTGTCAATATACGTATTCAAGTCAGCTCTGAAATAACAGCTGGATATCCAGCTCCTGCTCGACAAAGAACAAGGCTTTACAACAGTTTTATTATAATGAGCTCTGCATCAATGGGCAGTTAACACAAAGTCACTTTTTATCTTTTAACAGTTCTCTAAAAAGAAGCCTGCGTTTGTCTTTTCAGTTTTTATTCATCATTTCCATATCAAAGGCATTTAAAACAGAGGTCAATAAAATGTGTATCATACCTCTGGCAGTTACACTTTGGTCATAGACAGATCCTCCTGAAGGCCAGCGTCACATCTGAGTCTCATGGCTGACATGGTCTTACAACACATTGTTAAGATTATTCTTTTCTCAGCTGACCTTTACACCTCATCCAGGAAACCTCCCATCCTTTATGGGCTCAGAAGTTGTTTCCCATTCCTGAGTGAGACAGATTTGCTCAAGTCTCAAACATTAAAGAGAACTTTATGAATTTAATTTTAAAAGATTGTTGAAGAGATCCTGTTAGAGAATGACAAACATCTGTTCATAGTGAGAACATGTATTTTGCTAGCTGACACACTCCACCCACCCACACACCATTACAGACCAAGTATATTTATACACTTTAAGTGTTCTTTGCTTTTCACTGGACAACACTGTATTTACCACAAAGTTCCTCTTTGCTTTGAGGAGCAAGCTTGTGGCTCAAACATCACTGGTCCCAGTCACTGAGGGGGCAGCTGGAAGTATCAGGGTGACAACTAACACCACCTCCATGCAAAGCAAACTAGGAGTGTTTTCACATTTAGTTCTTTTTAAATGAACCGAACTCAGTCCTCCTAAAGTGCACCAAAAAGTGGACCAACAGAAAAGGGACTGAGAGGACTCAGTTCTATTTCTGGTCAACTTCAGCTTTGATGGGGTCTCAGTCCTCTCTCTGTTCACACTGTAGCCTGTACAGTGTGGTTATGAAGCCCCTCGCTTTCAAATGATCTTAAAACTGGAGGAAACCCTCAGTGTTTCTGTGCTGTAGACTGTTGCTGTCTGATGTATTCTACCTTCCACATCTGGAGACGTGCAGTATTTCATGGACCAAACTACTCCTCGTCCTGCGTCCTTGCAAGTGTTACAGGCTGACGTGAGTTCGTCTGTTTTTTCAAGTGTCCCAGATCAACAGCATGTGATGCAGAGGGCTAAATACAACGACAAAGAGCAAAGTGAACCTGGAGCGCTTTGTGTTCACAGTGCACAGGTTAAGAGAACCGCACGCAGACTTTGAAGCGAACGAACGGTCTGAGTTTGGTTCACTTCAGAGGGTCTGAGTTCTCTTGGAGTGTGCGTGAAAAATGCTGAGTCACCGCTCTGAGTCCACTTAAGGGTGAAAGGACCAAGTGTGAAAACACCCTAAATCTTTTTCTCTGCTCTGATCTTGCATCCACATCAAGCTGCTGTTGTTCACCAACACACTACGTTTATTTGCCACTAATTGCAACAGTTAATGCATTTGAAAAGAAATGTCATACTGCCTGGACTACATTTGTTTCTTAATGTTATGAAGACATGTTGTTAATACTGCTGACAAGCCAAACATTTTCATTTCTTTCTTTTCATTTGATTTCCTGCACGATCCACTCGTAACAGCTAAAGCATGATGCATCCTTTCTGTTAGGCTTGTGTTTTGGCACCGACAACACGGTTTGTGGAATCCTGAAAAAGTCAGCAGTGACTTGAAGCATGAGACAAGACAAGTTTACTCAGTGAACATTAAACCAAAAGCAGGATCTTTTCCTAACTTCCTTTTGCTGCCTAAACACATGCAGAAAAACCTCTCCACAACTTCTGTGCAGGACAAAAACACAGCACTTTGTCCGCTGGAAATAATGTTTCCATTAAAACATAATCATGGCAGCAATTATATCACCCTCAAAACGTAACTTGAAAATGCCAGCTTTGCTTTTGAATGTAGTAAAGTAGGATCCAGTTTTTGTAAATCATGATGCATGTCTGCTCGGACACAGAGAGGCCGTGTGGCAGGTCAGACCTCTGTGGTCTCTACTCTGATGGAATCATTCATTTTAAATATCAGTGCAGCTGATCACACAGTACAGGTGCTGTCACTGACCTCTGTCTGTGTTTATTTATTTTTTTATTATTTTTCAGATGTCTTAACACCAAAGTGTCCCCAAGCAAGCCACCTCCACAGGATCATATGAATGTAGAAATGTGTGAGTGTGAAACAAGGTGTTGCTTTAAAAGAAAAAGGTGTTCTTTGTCAAACACACGTAGCGTATATGTAAATGTGATAACTGACTCAAATGAGTCTGGAGAACAGTCATGACCATAACGGGCTGGGTGAAGACGTGATATTATCAGCTGTTCTTAGTGTATATAAGGAGATGTCCTCCTCTGCTTCAACAGGCTTCCACCGTCTCACTGAAGAAGGTAAGACCTCTGTTAAAACTCCTTCTACAAAGATTTCTTCCTGATCAAATACTCTTGTCTGACAGGTTTAAGATCGAATGTTCGAAGGTGTTTGCTGCTCTGAATTCTCCCTGCAGGGTGTTGATCAAGACTGCATTATAATGCTTAAAATTTGTTGGAGGTTTCTATGTGTTGGGTTGCGTTTGTCTCGTGTGAAGTCCCTGATTGGCTGAATCTGTCGAGTTACAGGTGAAAACAGAAAATTGACCTCTGTGCAAACAAAGTTAATACTGTCACAGGTGTGTGTACGAGGAAAAAGGTTCAAACTGAGACAGAACAGGTCAAAGAAAAAAGGACTTTACCAAATCAGTGTTCAAACTATGGAGCTGGTAGTCAGGCAGGAGGAGGCAGTCCAACAGGCAAAGACATCCAGACGAGCAAAGCAGGCGGGTCGTTAACAGGCAGCAGGCCAGAGCTCAGGGAGCAGACACCAGGCAGGAAAACTGGAACAGGTACAGATGGCTGGAACACCAGTACACAGCATCTACATCTCATGAACTGGCAAACGGGAAAAAACTGGTGAGCTGATGATACAGACGGAAGCACTGGTGAGATAATGACAGTCACACCTGCCGGCCGGCTGGGTCATTTTTGCATTTTCTCCCTGTGTCAACATGGGTTTCTCCAAATTCTCTGGTTCTCCCACACGCCAAGAACATGCCAGTTAGAATAATAACTGGTGACTGTGGAGGTGAATGATACTCTGCCTCTTAATGCTGATTCCACCTTTGTAATTGTTCATTTGATCCTTCAGCTGAAGTGAAAATGTAATGAATTTAAAAAATTCCAGAAGCCCAGCGCCTACAATGTATTTTATAATATTGTGTAATGCATTGTACTGTGTGTGTGTGTGTGTGTGTGTGTGTGTGTGTGTGTGTGTGTGTGTGTGTGTACTTCCAGGGTGTTAAGTGGCTCGTTTCTACCATCCAAACATCATCTTCTAAACACATCAGTGGTGAGTCATGGCTGTATCTGTCCAGTGTCAACTTTCCTTCTCATTTCATGTTTCCACTTTTCCCCAATCTGCCCTTCAGCAGTGTTGGGGGTAACGCGCCATAAAAGTAACACGTGACAGTAATATATTACGTTTTAGCAGTAACCAAGTATATAACGGACCCAACAGGATTTTGGGTAATATTAATACATTAACAATGTCACATAACATGTTATCACCAGAGATAAACTGTTTGTTGTCATTTTTCATTCATCCACACTGCTCCACTTCTGCCACCAGACAACAAACATCCCCTGAAGGTTGTTGTTTGTTGTCATGTCATTACAGACTACATTACTGTATAGCTGGGTGTCTGATTGGTTCATTTGTATGGGGTGCCGTTTATAAAGTGTCTCACGCTGAAAATAACATCAACATTTTGCCACATTTAGCTTCAAACAATGTTTAAAAAAGTATTGTGAATTTTTTAACGTCACCTTTTACCACGTTTACAGCAATATTTGTTAACTTAGAAATATATTAAATAGTTAAATCTAAATATTAAATGTGGCACCTAAATGTTAAATGTTAAATCTAAATATTAAATCTAAATCTAAATCTAAATATTAAATCTAAATATTGAATCTAAATCTAAATCTAAATGTTAAATCTAAATATTAAATCTAAATCTAAATGTTAAATCTAAATGCTAAATATAAATCTAAATCTAAATATTAAATCTAAATCTAAATGTAAAATCTAAATGCTAAATATAAATATAAATATAAATGTTAAATGTAAATGCTAAATATAAATATAAATATAAATGTTAAATCTCAATATTAAATATAAATCTAAATGTTAAATCTAAATGCTAAATATAAATCTAAATGTTAAATCTAAATGTTAAATCTAAATGTTCTGGGTGAAACTAAATATTAAGCTAATATGCAAATTCACACTGCCGGTCACCGGAAGTACCAAAATAAAAGCTCGAGATGGTCAGACTGTGTTTATAGAATCAAATAACGAATTAAAACCAATTTATCGGGGGAAATGGACACTTGAACATACATTAGCGTGATAATAACTACCTAAAATAACAAGAAACATGTTTGGAGAAATTTTATTTGATGTGTACTTTGAGTTGTTAGTGTCCCTTCGTAGGGATTAACAACCTAAGCTAAGATAACAACCGTTAGCTCTTAGCCCCGTTAGCAGTGTCTGCAATGACTCATTAACTCTTAAACGGTCCGTGAAAAAAATATTTTTTTCCAGCGGATGTCTTAGTTACAACATGATTGAGCTAGCAAAGCAGTTTTGTGTTGCGATGTGTGGTATTTATTCAGTTTTGGGAAATCACGATGTCTAGAAAGCATCAGTGGCTGCAGCTGACAGGGACAGCTAACAGCAGCAACAAAGCTAACATCAGGACGTCATCTGTTAAAAGCCTCCCGTTCTCGGATACGACATGAAACTACTACAGTTAGCTCAATCATGTTTAACTAAGACATCCGCTGGAAAAAATATTTTTTTTCACGGATCATTTAGAGTTAATGAGTCATTACAGACACCGCTAACGGGGCTAACAGCTAAGGGTTAGCCCCGCTAATCTACGATAACCATGTTATTAATTTCAGAATGTGATAGTAATGTTTGTTCAATCTTTGTGTTTATAGACTTTACAAACACCAGATTAGTCTAAACAGTGATATAGTGACGTGAAAAATGTGAGATATGCATATATATATATATATATGCATATCTAAAGCTATCTAAGCTAAACTCCAATGGTTTTCTACCCGGAAGTATTTGTAAACAACAAGGTGATTCCCTCTGAAGGGACACTAACAACTCAAAGTACACATCAAATAAAATTTCTCCAAACATGTTTCTTGTTATTTTATGTAGTTATTATCACGCTAATGTATGTTCAAGTGTCCATTTCCCCCGATAAGTTGGTTTTAATTCGTTATTTGATTCTATAAACAGTCTGACCATCTCAAGCTTTTATTTTGGTACTTCCGGTGACCGGCAGTGTGAATTTGCATATTAGCTAAATATTTAGTTTCACCCAAAACATTTAGATTTAACATTTAGATTTAGATTTAGCATTTAGATTTAACATTTATATTTATATTTATATTTATATTTAATATTTAATATTTATATTTATATTTATATTTAGCATTTCGATTTAACATTTAGATTTAGATTTAACATTTAGATTTAGATTTAGATTTAATATTTAGATTTAACATTTAACATTTAGGTGCCACATTTAATATTTAGATTTAACTATTTAATATATTTCTAAGTTAACAAATATTGCTGTAAATGTGGTAAAAGGTGACGTTAAAAAATTCACAACACTTTTTAAACATTGTTTGAAGCTGAATGTGGCAAAATGTTGATGTTATTTTCAGCATGAGACACTTTACAAACGGCCCATACATTTGGGACTGTGTGTTATCATGTTCAGTGTATTTCCATTAATACAATAAAGTACAGCGTTGTTGTCGTATCTCGTTTTGCTGTTGCGTCCTAAGGCTGCTACAAAGCAGTCAGGAGAAGGAGCTGGCCTCTGATTTGTTTTTTCCTCGTCCTGGTGATCGGCACATCTGGGTGATGTTAGTATATGTTGGATGTGTTTCTGTTCACATCTCCTACAACCGCAAAGCAACACCAGCACACCCTCCCTCTCTCGTACATAACTCTCTCTGGTGCTGCTGTAGCTGATCAGCACACCGGGAACCGGCAGGTGGGTCTTCCTGCTCTGGTGTATTAATTTGCGCTCGTCATAGTGACTGAATCACACACCATTCTGTTTGTTGTGCTAACCTCCACGTTTGTTTATTGTCTTTAATACCATAGGCCCACAAATATTCATCCATATGTCATAATCATCAGATCATTATATATCATTATAATAAACTGGAGCTGCTGTGAAACAACACGACCCTCATCCATTTCAAATCAACATCACTTCCTCTGAGCTCATTTTGGTGAAAGTAACACCAAAGAAGAGTAATAAGTAACTGATTACTCTACACAGAGAGTCATATTGTAAAGTAACTTGTTACTTTCAAATGAAGGTAACTAGTAATTTGTACTATATTACATTTTGAGTATAACTTGCCCAACACTGTCCTTTAGTGTTATTGCTAAAATAAAGCACAACTCATTTCGTTACACACACATATGTGTGTATATTTTTTTCAAAATGTCAAAATGAATAATTGTTCTCCTCTTTCCTCCACGTCAGCTCTCCACTGCTGAAAAAATGAAAAACCTGATCTTGGTCGCTCTGATCCTTCAGCTGGTGATCACAGTAAATGTGATCAATGCAACGGTCAGTTGCTTTAATATCAGCATTGTGTCATTTTCATGAGTCTATTAATGCTGTTATTATTATTATGATCATTCAGCTGCTGATCACAGTAATAGACAGTAATGGAGCGGTAAGTCAGTTTAATATTAGTATTGTTTCATTTTCATGAATTCATTTATTCTATTGCGACCACTATTATTAATAATCTCCTACTAACAACCAAGCAATCACTGTGATTCCTCTTGCCAACGAGGTGTGCTGCCACTGATTCAACATGCTGAACAGGCCACAAAATAAAAAGTGATTCATCTGTCAATTATCCAATATACAGTCACTGGCCACTTTATTAGGCACACCTATTCAACTGCTCATTAATGCAAATAGCTAATCAGCCAGTCACGTGGCAGCAGTTCAATAACATTTAGTCATGTAGACATGGTGAAGACGAGCTGCTGAAGTTCAAATGGAGCATCAGAATGATGAAGAAAGGTGATTGAAGTGACTTTGAACGTGGCATGGTTGTTGGTGCCAGACGGGCTGGTCTGAGTATTTACTGGGATTTTCAGCACAACCATCTCTAGGGTTTACAGAGGATGGTCCCAAAAAGAGAAAATATCCAGTGAGCCAAAATGCCTTGTTGATGCCAGAGGTCAGAGGAGAATGGCCAGACTGGTTCAAGATGATAGAAAGGCAACAGGAAGTCAAATAAGCACTGGTTCCAACCAAGGTGTGCAGAAGAGCATCTCTGAAGCAACAACACCTTGTCCAACCTTGAAGCAGATGGGCTACAGCAGCAGAAGACCACACCAGGTGCCACTCCTGTCAGCTAACAACAGGAAACTGAGGCTACAATTCACACGGGTTTTCTCACCAAAACTGGACAATAGAAGATTGGAAAAACCACATTCAGATGGAAGCATGGATCCATCCTGCCTTGTATCAACGCTTCAGGCTGCTGCTGCTGCTGGTGGTGTAATGGTGTGGGGGAGATTTTCTTAGTACCAACTGAGCATGGTTTAAACACCACAGCCTACCTGAGTATTGTTGCTGAGCGTGTCCATCCCTTTATGACCACAGTGTACCCATCTTCTGATGGCTACTTCCAGCAGGATAACGCACCATGTCACAAAGCTCACATCATCTCAAACATGACAATGAGTTCCAGCGCCGCCCCTCCCTAAACGCAGAACACGCGCTGTGCGTAGGGCCTCATCTTCCATGGGGGGCCACATTTTGCGCGAGGGGACGCATTTGCGCATATGCGCAATGGATGCGCACATGTGCTACCATGAGGCGAGCGTAGAATTACCTCGAGGAAGGAGAGAAGAGACCTGACCGCCCATGCGTCGCTGCAATGATTGACAGCACTCGACATCTGAACAATAAGAGGGGTGCGCTGGCAGGCACTTGCAGAGCTGCAGCAGGTGAAGAGTTGTCTACATGTCGTCCAAAAGAGCCTCAGGAGTATGTGCAGGGAGGGCGGGCAGGCTCCACGGAGGGGGAGACCCGAGCCTCGGGGGTATGTGCGGGGCCGGGAGGTCGGACGCTCCCAGAGAGGGCAGAGGGAGGTATATAGCTAAATAAGATGAAAATAGAAAAGAATGTCTCTGTATTTTATTTCTGTTTTCAGTGTTTAATTAAGGTGGGAGAGGCGGAGGGCTGAGGGAGATCGGACGCCTCCAGAGAGGGGAGAGGGAGAAATATAACAAAATAAGATTAAATAGGAAAAACCTGTCTCCCTCTTTTATTTTATTTTCAGTGTTTAATCAAGGGTGGGGGATTGAGGTGGTGGAAGTTACTTTCTTTTGATGAGTCATTGATGGCTATTTGTGACTCAGATTTGTTTATTTATTTATTTCAGTTTGAAGTTATTTTTATTTAATATTTATTTATTTATTTATTTCAGGTTGATTTTTTTAATTTTATTTGACTCATAGAGTCAAACTACTGTATCTACAGTACATTTGTTATTGCCAGTAAAGGTTGTCAAGTTAAATGGCAAGTTGTTGTACGGTCATGGTACGGTACGGTTTTGTACCTATGATACATTTGGGATGGGGGCCTCCAAATAAAATTTCGCTTAGGGCCCCAATTTGGTCAGGGGCAGCCCTGATGAGTTCACCGTACTCCAATGGCCTCCACAGTCACCAGATCTCAGTCCAGTAGAGCACCTTTGGGATGTGCTGGAACGGGAGATTCTCATCATGGATGTGCAGCCAACAAATCTGCAGCAACTGTGTGATGTCATCATGTCAATTTGGACCAACATCTCTGAGGAATGTTTCCAGCACCTTGTTGAATCTGTGACACCATGAATTAAAAAGGGGGTCCACCCCAGTACTACTGTACCTACAGTGATAAAGTGGCCGGTGAGTGTATGAAGTGATTAGGGTTCCTATATATACATAATAACTGTTACCACAGCACCTCTGGTGGCAACTTTGGTGTCCCCTCAAGAAATTGCTCTTCAGAATTCTCCTCAAAAATGAAATGAAATATCTGTCCTCATGGAAAGTGTCGTAAGACATTGTGTCAGTCAGTGTACAAGTGTGTTTGCTGTGCCCTGATAAATGAGCAATGGCCCCATCCACTGCTCTATAGCTGTGACTCCCTCCCCAGGCACAATCAGACACAAGTGGTTTTCTTGACGGGTTTTACTGAAGTCTTCTCTCCTCATCAAACCGTGAAAACTAACAATACACAGTATTAAACATACAGACAACACGTTAGCTGAATAACAAACATGATAGCAAACAGTAGAAAACAAAAATAAATACAAACGTAATAAAGTACCTTGTTGGCTGCATGCTAGGAAGGGAAATCATCTTGGAATCTTCTTATCTTCATATACACCAGTAAACATTAATCTTGTTCTAAAAGCAGGTACAGCTCATCCTCAGGTGCATATGAGCATCTCTCTATGCAACCTGCACTCAACAGCGTCAGCTAGCTTCTAACTCACTCACGTTAACCAGACGGAAACAGCTCAACGGGGCTTCAAGATAAAAGACTCTTCCTGTTGACTAAAAGAGCACAAATAAAATACAGAATATTACCCAAAATAAATTCTGACTCAAAGTCATTCTTAGATGGAAACTTCATGGAAATATGAACAATAGCTACAAAAATGTGTGTAATAGCATCTGACATCTGCTGAGAAACCTCAGTCTTAGAATTGGCATTAACTCGAACCTACCTTAGTGGATATTATAATAATTTCACTACATTTGCTAACATCATCAGGGTTATCTTTTACAGTAGTATTACTTGTCCAAATTCATTATTTAGTCAGTCTGATTGTTGTGTTGTTCTGCTTTGGATTGAATGTAAAGGTTGATTAAATGTATCTGTGATTTCTTCCATTCACAGTTCGAATTTGGAGACATTCTAGCATTTCTCAGAGCATGTGGACGAAAAGAAGGTGTGTACAAGCACTATGCTATCTATGTGGGCCCAAGCAATGAGACAGATGTCGGCCAAGGTGATAATGACATATTTCACCTCAAAGGTATGTGCAGTACACTGAAAATTAAAGTATGCTTATACAGTATTACTCAAAGTTAATAGAAACAATTAAAGTGCAATCAGCAACAACATTTTAGTGAAACTAACTTCTCTTTAAAGAATCTGTGTCATTATAGGAAATACACTTGTTTGCCATCTTACACAGTATTTCTTTCTTTTTTTTTTTTTTTAAGTTTTTTATCATCATTTTTTTTTTTCATTTTTCATTCTTGCTGTTTAACTGACCCCAGGTTATGTTACAGTTTACCCTTATAGTGGGGCAGGTTGCAACAGTGGAAATCCCTGTATTTGACATCAGTTAATGAATTCTGTGTTATAGTTGGAGAAGTTGGAAACACTGCACTGCAGTTCAGCGAAATTTAGAGGACGAGGCACCAGGTCGTAGATGTATGATGAGCATTTTAGTTGATAAAATGTTAAAACATCTTGTAATTCGATGTATAGGCTACACATGTTACAGTTGATGACAAGAAATTCTGAATATTAAAAAATATCTGTTGTTCATTTTAATATGATTTTATGTCAAAGTCACAGGGAGCCAGTGGAGAGGGTCTGAAGAGCCGCAGGTTGCCTATCTCAGGAACAGGACCTTTGTAAAGCAGCCTGAAGCCTAACCAGGGACAGGGTCGTAAATTAGTCTTGGCCAGAAATCCTATGCGCAAAACTTTTGTTTCATGTTATTATAACCTGATAAAATGTGTTTGACATTGTCTCTGACAAATCCACTTAAGATAAATAGAAAACGTTCAACTGTTTACAGCTAACAGTTAAATCAGGAGAGCTGGTAGTTGGGTTGCAGGACTCCTAATGCTGCTGATCAGCTGTTAAGAGTTGGTGCTGCTGAAACTCCTTTTGTAGTTACAGGTTGTAACTGGTGTGCAGTCACAGTTACAGTGTGCAGTGTACAGTGTGCACAGAAGAAAAACAGGCCAGGTTCTGATGCAAATGAAACGACGGAGTTGACGGAGATATCGAGAATAAAGTCGTAGTTTTTAAGGAAATAACCAACAACAAACAGAAAGGGTTAGAGGATGAAACTGCTTGTGGCAGCTGCTCTTTGTCTCAGGTGTGTTGCCTCGACACACATTTGGAGGCAGGGCCGGAGTGGGACTCATCTTCAGCCCTGGAGTTTCATGCCTCAGACTGGCCCACTTTAGATCATGACCTATTATAACCTACATGTTAAGTCTACAGTAGCGCACTGTTCTCTAAAGCCTTGTCATTCAGTGTATTTTTCTAAAACATTTCCAATTCAGTGCAAGTAAGGGTTGCTTCACAATGCAGATTTATTTCAACATTAGTGCACATCTCCAACATTATTCTTAACAACACAACATCCTTTTCAACAATATCAGAATCTGTACTCTGTTCAAATAAGTAGTGCCCACTCTGGACTTGTGGGCTCATGGCTGGTGCTTGGTGCTGGATCTTGCTTCTGAGGGGCTACAAGACAAAGTTTCCCATGTGACGTCGCATCATACTATTATTTAAATTATATAATGTTATGTTACAATTCATTGACTTGATAATTAATTAACTTGAACGGTGGTGGAGATGTACGCCTAGTCAGACGTAGCTGCTGAGCACCGTGGAGCCGTTGTTTCGACCTCGGGTGCCGCAGGGACTTCGGCGTCCTCCGTACACTCTTCTGATGAGGAGGCGTGTCGGTGGTCGATTCCACAAATTGTCCCGGTCCTCCTGATTAGCCACTACCGGCCTGCGTATACGAGTTTTTTCTCATAGCCTAATATTACGACTTTATTCTCGTAATATTATGACTTTTCTCGTAATGTCCGAATTTTCTTTTCTTCAATATGGCCCTTATACTCCGTTGTAAAATTAAAAGAAGAAAAGAGCAAATAAAACAGGAACAAGTAACAGATTTTGTGTCAATTTTAGGCTACATATGATATTTCTAAATGTTTATTCTCATAGTTTGTATAGGCCCAGTTTGTCAATACCAGTTTGATACACTTGAAGCGACAAAAGGAGATTCACCAGTGGAAGTGGAGAATTACTTTGATACGACTGATGGCATGGGACCAGGAACCAGAGAAGAGATCATGAAGCGAATCAAGGACAGCAAAGGAAACTGTCAACTATATGGACCCTTAAATAAAAACTGTGAGCACTTTGCTACCTGGGTGCGCTATGACAAGCCTACTGCTAAGCAGGTATGTGGCAAACACACACACACACACACATACACACACACAAGCATTGGGCAATACACCCTTACAAAACAGCTCAAATACAACTTGAATACGACTGTAGGGGATAAAACAGTGAAGTTGACATCTTGTACAGGAACAAATCAGTTACAAATCAATACAACACAAATTAATAACTACTTGCTTGCAATTACATAAGTTTAAGGGAAGCATTGTGCATAAAAACAAATCAGTATGACAAATGCTGGAAGTGACTGTGTCTCTACTGACTCTACTCAGCAGCCTTACTCATGCTGTCCACTAGGGCTGCAACTCATGATTATTTTCATTGTCGACTAATCTGTCGATTTGATTATTTCCTCAATTAGTCAACTAATCATTTGGTCTGTCTCTCCCAAACCCCAAAATTACGTCATCTAATGTCTTGTTTCATTCTCACGCCAAAGGGTTTTAGTTCACCGTCATGGGAGAGTGTGTAAAGCTGCCAATATTTGAACGCAAGAAGCTGCAGTAAGAGTATTTTGGGATACTTGTCTGTGAAAAATGACTCAAACCAAAGAGTTGACTACCAAAATAGTCACTGATTATTTTAATAGTCGTTGCAGCCCTACTGCCCACACCCACGCTTAAAGGCTGATGCAGTAATTCACAGCTAACGAACACGTGCCAGAGGTGTTCGGTTACACAGTTTAGTTACACTGAAAGATGGACATCTATCATCCAACAATTTAGGCCAAATAAAAATCTATAACTTCAAATTCATGAAAAGTTAAAGTTGTGCAATGACAAAACCAGTAAGCACAAAAAGTGTGAGGTTTCTGTTCTCCCATCAGGAAGGCAGACTGTAACTCTTTCTTTTTGTTTTTTGTTTTTTTCCACAGAGTGGCACATTCGTTGAACCTATTTTTAGACTAAATGCGTTTGTAAGGGAAATAATGGCAGAATTAAGTCGGCACTTCATGAACGAGCTGTTGTGTTTCCTTGCCGGATAACAAGTATCTCACCAGAGAATCCTGTCAGCCTGTCTTGCTCTCCTCTGTACTTTCCTCCTGATGTGAGGTCTTGTTTGAAATAAAAAATAATGAGCAAGAACTGTGGGTCTTTTATTGTGCCTGTTTAAAGAGTGACTCTTGGTACACTAACAATCCAGTTGCCAGAATAAAATATTGGCATTGAGCATTTATCTAAACCATGGAAGAGTTTAATGTTGATGTTTTTAAATCAAAAGCATTTCCTGTATCAACATTTATAGAAACGTCTACATGAACGTTACAGTGTTTTAACCATTCGTGGGGCTTTTGTTTTGGTGTTTTGAGGCAACAGAATGAGGGTTTAGGCTTTAAAAACATCTTCTGGTCATGAAATAACATCAATATTTTTTTAATTACACACCATCTATTTCGAGCATGAGGAACAATCAGATGCATTTTCTTCAGAGTCCCCCAGCCGCCCAGTTCATGTACAAGCACCTTCATTTTCTGTGATGTGCATGCATACTTCCTGTGTTTTACAAAATAAGAACATTATATTCTAACCACCCTGAAAGGATTGTTTCTTGGTTGCTGTGATAGGAGCAGGATGTTGTGATGGGGCAGATACAAACTGAAGCAGCAGACTGTAGGCTACAGTTTATTTATCAAGTGCGTCGTCATTACCTCATTGATGAAATACAAGTTAAATCAGCTGCTAACTTTCTATTGTAAATTCTTACAACAAACTTCTTCCAGTGTGTTTTATTCAAAAATGTGGAGAACTGATCCAGGACCATGCTTCATTTCACCAAGACTGGTGCACATGTAGAAACACAGGACTGTTGTGATATAACTTGTGGTCACACGGTGGCAGCACTGAACATCATTCCACTCCAATAACTTTATCTATACAGCACATTTATATTGCTTTACAATAAGGGCAATAAAGGCACTGAGTGCTGCACATGAAAAAAGACGTAATTTCCATAAAACAGACAAACAAGGCCATTCAATACAAAAGGACATTTAAAAACTATTTAAAACAAGGATTAACTGATTCTACAATTTTTATTTATCTTTATTTATTTAAAAGTGGTGATTTGAGATCCTATTAATCAAAATCTCAGACTGTATTTCTTCTTGTGTCACTTTTTATGCCCTCAGAAATCTTGACATCATAAAAACACAGAATTGTAAAACTATAAATCAAAAAACAAAATCAAGCAAGATTTTAAAAGAGTTGCAGCAGCGTGATGCAAAAGTTTCAGACCTGTAAACAAAGTCAGAGGTAGTTAAAAAGCTAAAGTTAATGTCAGTTTTTACTGACTGAGTTCACCCCAGCTGATTTCCACCTGAGATCCATATGAAGACGACAACTCCTCCAGTGGGGTTATAATCTTACAGTTCTCGCCAATAATTTCAACACATTTCCTGAAATTATCGCTCAGGTCCTCAAAACTTTAATCACGAAACTGTAAAGACTTAAATATTTTGTCAAAACTCAACAAATTTCTTGCAGAATGAAAGACTGCACTCAGTAAGTTAGGACACTGTGGAGGACTACAGGTACCTGGGAATGTATAGAGACAATAAACTGTCTGGTCCAAGTACACTGAAGCTCTCTACAGAAAGGGCCAGAGGTGCATCTAAATTCCGAGGAGGATGAGGTCTTTTAACATCTGCCGGACAATGCTGAGGATGTTTTATGAGTCTGTGGTGTCCTGTTTGCTGCTTTGTGCTGGGGCAGCAGGATGAGGGCAGCAGATGCCAACAGACTCAAGAACCTGATTTACAAGGCCGGTAACATTGTGGGGGTGCAGCTGGACTCTCTGGTGGCAGCGTCAGAGAATAGGATGCTGTGGAAGATACATGTCATCTTGGACAGTGACCCCCACCCATTTCACAGTGTGCTGGTCAGACACAGGAGCACATTCAGTGACAGACTCATTCCCCCAATATGCAGCACAGAGCGCCACAGGAAGTCATTCCTGCTGGTGACCATTGACCTGTGTAACTCCTCCCCCTGAGTGTCAGCAGACAGGGATCTGGACTGTTTGACCTACTGCATTTATAATTCATAATATCTGTTGGGTGTAAATATTCAACTGCTGCAATATTTCTTACCTCTTAAATGTATTTATTGATCAGACATACAAAGCACATAACTGTACATATTTCTTATTTGTTTATTCCAATTCTATTGTTGTTTTATTTTACTGACGTATATATTGTAGTTAAATTATCACACTTACAGTTTCAGCACAGAGATGATTTTACACTTTTTATAATATTTTAATTTTTATATCATAAGTACTCGTGTTAAACACTGTAGCATAATGCACATTCTATTTTTATTTTTATGCACATTTGATTTCTATTTTATTTTATTCTATTGCTTTATATTTACACACTTTATTTCAAACTCATTTGTACTTATTATAATTCTCTATTCTTTTCACCAGAGTGACTGTAACAAATCATAATTTCCCCTCAGGGATCAATAAAGTATGTCTGATTTCGATTCTGTTTCTGATTTTAACATGGAGGGGACATTAAAGAGTTAAAAGCTGCACAGTCTCTCCACCTCAGGGTCATTAATGCACAGACTTGACGCTGCCCTCTTTCGTCGGTGGTGTACTGTAAACTGCACCTGGTGTCAAAGACGTTTGTTCAAAATGTAAAACTTGAGCACAGCTCTTCACTGTTGACCGATGCTTTTTGAGTGCGAATATGTATGTCATTCATAACAACTGTAAAGTCACTGTCACATATCCCCATTTGAACCAAAGAGGACTTCATAACTCTGTGTATCCAGCAGGGGGCTCTCTCACCACACGCATGGACCAGACATCAATCATTCCATAGAGTTTCCATAATAATGATAATAATAATCATGTCAGTAGTTACACAACAATATCCTACCTGATGGTAACATTAAAGAGTTTTGTGTCTTTGTGCAGAGCATTACCTCGCAAAAAATGACATGAGAGAAATGACAGAGAAGATACATTACAGACATATGAACATTAGAGATGAAGAAAAAAACCCAGTCATATCAACATGAGCAAACATCTGGGAAAGGTCGACAATGAGAAGGCAGCACAACAGGAGCACTGGAGTTCTGGGGTCTAATCCCAGTGTCCCCCCAAAGGATGAAACCCTGAACTCTCAGGGACACAAAAGGAAAAGTGTGCATGATTTTAAGAGATTTAGTGGCATCTAGCAGTGAAGACTGCAGGTTGTAACCAGCTGGTTAGAACTCCTTCAGTGTGCACTGTTCAGGAGCTGAGTTCTCAGAGCTGCTCTGAGCCAGAGACAGAAACTTTTGTCCCAGTGAGGAGGTGTGGTTGACCCTGTTGTTAGGTGTGATGCTTTCTTTTAACAGATGTGATTGGTTGTCACAGACACGCCCCTTTGTGAGCCTGTAAGGTGAGGACACCCAGTGGAAATGAAATGAACTGACTGTGAAAGTGTTGTCATTGTTAGTGTGATCACTGCTGATGGAAGGTTGAGACAGACTCAGCGCCGCCCCTCCCTAAACGCAGAACACGCGCTGTGCGTAGGGCCTCATCTTCCATGGGGGGCCACATTTTGCCCGAGGGGACGCATTTGCGCATATGCGCAATGGATGCGCACATGCGCTACCGTGAGGCGCGCGTAGAATCACCTCGAGGAAGTAGAGAAGAGACCTGACCGCCCATGCGTCGCTGCAATGATTGACAGCACTCGACATCTGAACAATCAGAGGGATGCGCTGGCAGGCACTTGCAGAGCTGCAGCAGGTGAAGAGTTGTCGACATGTCGTCCAAAAGAGCCTCAGGAGTATGTGCGGGGAGGGCGGGCAGGCTCCACGGAGGGGGAGACCCGAGCCTCGGGGGTATGTGCGGGGCCGGGAGGTCGGACGCTCCCAGAGAGGGCAGAGGGAGGTATATAGCTAAATAAGATGAAAATAGAAAAGAATGTCTCTGTATTTTATTTCTGTTTTCAGTGTTTAATTAAGGTGGGAGAGGCGGAGGGCTGAGGGAGATCGGACGCCTCCAGAGGGGAGAGGGAGAAATATAACAAAATAAGATTAAATAGGAAAAACCTGTCTCCCTCTTTTATTTTATTTTCAGTGTTTAATCAAGGGTGGGGGATTGAGGTGGTGGAAGTTACTTTCTTTTGATGAGTCATTGATGGCTATTTGTGACTCAGATTTGTTTATTTATTTATTTCAGTTTGAAGTTATTTTTATTTAATATTTATTTATTTATTTATTTCAGGTTGATTTTTTTAATTTTATTTGACTCATAGAGTCAAACTACTGTATCTACAGTACATTTGTTATTGCAAATAAAGGTTGTCAAGTTAAATGGCAAGTTGTTGTACGGTCATTTTGTACCTATGATACATTTGGGATGGGGGCCTCCAAATAAAATTTCGCTTAGGGCCCCAATTTGGTCAGGCGCAGCCCTGGACAGACTCAAGTCATTTTTACAGTTTTCCAAATACCTTAGTGTTGTGATCATTTTATTTCTGGTGTTATAGTGTTAGGTGGGAAATGTGTGCGTGTCCCTAATGACATCGACCACACATATTATCCTCACACGATCTAATCTGTAGTGTTTCATTTACTCACTGTCATCCAGTGTTTTGAGAATATTCCTCTGACCTCTTTGTGTTTCCACCATTTTCTCCTCTGATTAAGAAACTCTTAAGTTTTCTCCTCCCTGCTCCTGACAGTTTTTCACCTTACCAGTTTTTTTAAGGGCTAAGATGACTTTTATCTTCACAAGGAGCTAATCTTAACTTTAAGGGGAAATTCTAAGCAAACGTCACAATTCTAGGAATTTTCTTAGAAATTCGTCACTAGGAGCAACTCTTTGTACGAGGACGCTTTGTGAATACAGCCCTGTAAAGACCTGTAAAAACACTGGATAAAACATTACATCATTACACGTGTGACAGTGTTTCTTCTGTTGTTGCTTTTTGAAACAGCCTCCAGCAAAATTACAGTGTCAGTGTTTGTTTCAAGGATTTTTAGTTTGTAGCTGACGTACAGGAGACACAGTGGGGAGAGAGCAGCTGGATGAAACAAAACAGTATGTACAGTACTTTGCTGTCAGTCAACTTTTCTTTCACCTTTGACTCTTGATTTTTGTGTTGTCACTGATGTTCCTGTAGCCTGTGTCTCTGTTGTCAGACATGTATGTTGTATAAAGTTGGACATGTGTCTTTAGATTTGTCTGTATGAGTGTGGTCTCGTTCTGGGCCTGTGTGCCTACACTCTGCATTTTCCTTTTACAGCCTTCAGCGTGGACACCTGCAGACTGACGATCAGCATGCTGGATGCATCCTTCACCCATCAGCCAATCAGAGCGCTTCAACAGATTGACCCACAAGATGGAAGTTGTTAGTGACACCTCTCAGTTTCTCATCAACACGACCAACAAGAGTGAAATAGATTGAGTTCCTCATACCACCACTACTTCTGTAATTTTCAGACTTTTCCACACATGTGGTCATGTTTGTGCTCCTGTCAGTCAAAACCACAGAAACATTTTCTCATCAGCTGCAGTGCACTTTGACTCAAACTGCTCTGAAGTGTCACATGATAACTGGAGCGTCTGAAAGGTTGTTAAATGTTCCTTCTGCATTTTCCTTTCATTTGTAAATCTGCAGATAAGGAGGCCTAATGAGTCAGAGTGTACATGTACAGTGTTCATACATCCATACACTGGCAGTCATTCTTTACATAAACACAACAATAAAAGACTCGCAGTTCTTGCTCATTCATTTTTATTTCAAATAAGACCTCATGTCATGAGGAAGGTACAGAAGAGAGCAAGACAGGCTGACAGGATTGGTTAACAAGATGCTTGTTAGGCACCAGGAGTTGCACATCCACCGGCCGAATCCTCAGCTTGGTTCACTTTGTTCAGTATTTCTGTACCTTTGTCCTTATTCTTGGATTTATTCACAAGGGAGAAAAGAAATTCAACTATTGTTCCAGTCTGTGGAAAAACAAACAAAAGAGATGCAAGTTAAATTCTGCCTTCCTGATGGCTGAACAGTCACACTTTCCTTGGTAACTGGTTTTGTCATTGCACAAACTTCAACTTTGCATAAATTTGGTGTTGTGTATTAGATTTTTAATTGGCCTCATTTTGCCGGACAGTAAATGTCCATTATTTAACAGGAGGTGTTGTAAATTACATCAGCATTTAGTCGTAGATCAACCAGGCAAACTGAACTCTGTGAGATCCACATCAAGAAAAAAAAAAGCATATATGGCATATGGCATACATGGATAATTAAAACTTCGTAGAGGCTCTGTAGCGCCATCTCTGTGTAAAGAGTGGTGATGAATGATGAAAGATGACACAAAGAGCACTCAGGGAATTTGTTCTGACTATATGGGGACATTTTCTGTCTCTGATCTGAGTACAGTGCAACAGAATAAAGCTAATTTAAAAAAAAAAAAAAAAAAAGAAAACGTGTGCCCACAAAATCAGTCTCCCATATACTGTCTATGGCGCAGCTCCAGCACATGACATCACAAATTTAGACTTAAGGATATAATTGTGTGTCAGCTCTATGCAGAGCCTACACACATGGTCTACACAGCTGAGAGCATTTATACTTGTGTGGTGGTGTGTCTGTGTCACTCTGCAGTTACATCTCTAAAACACTGGTCGGCAGTGGGGTTTTTGTGAAGTGCTGTAAAGTGTAGTTGATTCAAAACAGACATTAAACACACATTAAACACACATTAAACATGGCTTAACATCCCACCAAGAGCGAGCTTAGTGAAGGACCGCTTAGCCAGAGCCACCAGTGTCCCAAAGAAACTGTTTGATACAGATGTGAAGGAAAACTTTGCATGTTTAGTCACCTTAAAGAAAATAATGAGGCAGCACATTCATTTTCATTATTTATTCCTTTTTGGATCTTCCTCAGCAGCAGCAGCAGCTTCCAGTAGCTTCACTGGTCAAAACAGACTCAGTTCAATGCTGTTACAATTTGAATAAGAAAAAAAGAACAAAGGTCCCATTAAACTTTATCTGAGCACTGTGTCAATATACGTATTCAAGTCAGCTCTGAAATAACAGCTGGATATCCAGCTCCTGCCCGACAAAGAACAAGGCTTTACAACAGTTTTATTATAATGAGCTCTGCATCAATGGGCAGTTAACACAAAGTCACTTTTTATCTTTTAACAGTTCTCTAAAAGAAGCCTGCGTTTGTCTTTTCAGTTTTTATTCATCATTTCCATATCAAAGGCATTTAAAACAGAGGTCAATAAAATGTGTATCATACCTCTGGCAGTTACACTTTGGTCATAGACAGATCCTCCTGAAGGCCAGCGTCACATCTGAGTCTCATGGCTGACGTGGTCTTACAACACATTGTTAAGATTATTCTTTTCTAAGCTGACCTTTACACCTCATCCAGGAAACCTCCCATCCTTTATGGGCTCAGAAGTTGTTTCCCATTCCTGAGTGAGACAGATTTGCAAACAAGTCTCAAACATTAAAGAGAACTTTATGAATTTAATTTTAAAAGATTGTTGAAGAGATCCTGTTAGAGAATGACAAACATCTGTTCAT
Organism: Epinephelus fuscoguttatus; assembly: GCF_011397635.1. NCBI lineage: Eukaryota > Metazoa > Chordata > Actinopteri > Perciformes > Serranidae > Epinephelus > Epinephelus fuscoguttatus. The sequence continues at coordinate 4,530,413 of NC_064759.1, forward strand.
AGTGAGAACATGTATTTTGCTAGCTGACACACTCCACCCACCCACACACCATTACAGACCAAGTATATTTATACACTTTAAGTGTTCTTTGCTTTTCAGTGGACAACCCTGTATTTACCACAAAGTTCCTCTTTGCTTTGAGGAGCAAGCTTGTGGCTCAAACATCACTGGTCCCAGTCACTGAGGGGGCAGCTGGAAGTATCAGGGTGACAACTAACACCACCTCCATGCAAAGCAAACTAGGAGTGTTTTCACATTTAGTTCTTTTTAAATTAACCGAACTCAGTCCTCCTAAAGTGCACCAAAAAGTGGACCAACAGAAAAGGGACTGAGAGGACTCAGTTGTATTTCTGGTCAACTTCAGCTCTGATGGGGTCTCAGTCCTCTCTCTGTTCACACTGTAGCCTGTACAGTGTGGTTATGAAGCCCCTCGCTTTCAAATGAACTTAAAACTGGAGGAAACCCTCAGTGTTTCTGTGCTGTAGACTGTTGCTGTCTGATGTATTCTACCTTCCACATCTGGAGACGTGCAGTATTTCATGGACCAAACTACTCCTCGTCCTGCGTCCTTGCAAGTGTTACAGGCTGACGTGAGTTCGTCTGTTTTTTCAAGTGTCCCAGATCAACAGCATGTGATGCAGAGGGCTGAATACAACGGCAAAGAGCAAAGTGAACCTGGAGCGCTTTGTGTTCACAGTGCACAGGTTAAGAGAACCGCACCGCAGACTTTGAAGCGAACCGAACGGTCTGAGTTTGGTTCACTTCAGAGGGGTCTGAGTTCTCTTGTAGTGTGCGTGAAAAAATGCTGAGTCACCGCTCTGAGTCCACTTAAAGGGGTGAAAAGGACCAAGTGTGAAAACACCCTAAATCTTTTTCTCTGCTCTGATCTTGCATCCACATCAAGCTGCTGTTGTTCACCAACACACTACGTTTATTTGCCACTAATTGCAACAGTTAATGCATTTGAAAAGAAATGTCATACTGCCTGGACTACATTTGTTTCTTAATGTTATGAAGACATGTTGTTAATACTGCTGACAAGCCAAACATTTTCATTTCTTTCTTTTCATTTCATTTCATTTCCTGCACGATCCACTCGTAACAGCTGAAGCATGATGCATCCTTTCTGTTAGGGTTGTGTTTTGGCACCGACAGCACGGTTTGTGGAATCCTGAAAAAGTCAGCAGTGAGCTGAAGCATGAGACAAGACAAGTTTAGATTCAAGACACCACTGCTGCCGGTTGCTGCGTGCGCATGCGCCCTCACCTCACCTCAGACACAGAGAGGCTGTGTGGCAGGTCAGACCTCTGTGGTCTCTATTCAATGAACATTAAACCAAAAGCAGGATCTTTTCCTCACCTCCTTTAGTTGCCTAAACACATGCAGAAAAATCCTCTCCACGACTTCTGTGCAGGACAAAAACACAGCACTTTGTCCGCTGGAAATAATGTTTCCATTAAAACATAATCATGGCAGCAATTATATCACCCTCAAAACGTAACTTGAAAATGCCAGCTTTGCGTTTGAATGTAGTAAAGTTTGAGTTTTTGTAAATCATGATGCATGTCGTCTCGGACACAGAGAGGCTGTGTGGCAGGTCAGACCTCTGTGGTCTCTACTCTGATGGAATCATTCATTTTAAATATCAGTGCAGCTGATCACACAGTACAGGTGCTGTCACTGACCTCTATCTGTGTTTATTTATTTTTTATTATTTTTCAGATGTCTTAACACCAAAGTGTCACCAAGCAAGCCACCTCCACAGGATCATATGAATGTAGAAATGTGTGAGTGTGAAACAAGGTGTTGCTTTAAAAGAAAAAGGTGTTCTTTGTCAAACACACGTAGCGTATATGTAAATGTGATAACTGACTCAAATGAGTCTGGAGAACAGTCATGACCATAACGGGCTGGGTGAAGTCGTGTTATTATCAGCTGTTCTTAGTGTATATAAGGAGATGTCCTCCTCTGCTTCAACAGGCTTCCACCGTCTCACTGAAGAAGGTAAGACCTCTGTTAAAACTCCTTCTACAAAGATTTCTTCCTGATCAAATACTCTTGTCTGACAGGTTTAAGATCCAATGTTCGAAGGTGTTCGCTGCTCTGAATTCTCCCTGCAGGGTGTTGATCAAGACTGCATTATAATGCTTAAAATTTGTTGGAGGTTTCTATGTGTTGGGTTGCGTTTGTCTCGTGTGAAGTTCCTGATTGGCTGAATCTGTCGAGTTACAGGTGAAAACAGAAAATTGACCTCCGTGCAAACAAAGTTAATACTGTCACAGGTGTGTGTACGAGGAAAAAGGTTCAAACTGAGACAGAACAGGTCAAAGAAAAAAGGACTTTACCAAATCAGTGTTCAGACTATGGAGCTGGTAGTCAGGCAGGAGGAGGCAGTCCAACAGGCAAAGACATCCAGACGAGCAAAGCAGGCGGGTCGTTAACAGGCAGCACGCCAGAGCTCAGGGAGCAGACACCAGGCAGGAAAACTGACAGGATGAACTGGCAAACAGAGAGAGCTGGTGGGATAATGAGAGGCAGCAGGTGGGGACGATTTGGGAATGTAAAACAGGAGCAGGTGGATGTGGGAAAGATAAGGGTGGGGAGGTCTGAGACTGTGTGGTATGTAGGGGGAGAATGGCAGGTGTGGGGAAATGCACACACTGAACCAAACTGACATGCTGGTTTGGTTAATAATTAGCAACTGTGAATATGACTGGCACCCCGAGTCCTGTCAAAGGTCCTCATTCCACTTCTTCATTTGATCCTCCAGCTGAAGTGAAAATGTAATGAATCTACTGTTGTGTGTGTGTGTGTGTGTGTGTGTGTGTGTGTGTGTACTTCCAGGGTGCTAAGTGGCTCAGTTGTACTGTACAAACATCATCTTCTCATCTTCCAAACACATCAGTGGTAAGTCACGACTGTTTCTGTCCAGTGTCAGCACCTGAGTGTCTGCATCAACAAACAGTCAAATGTTCGGTGGTGGAAAAAGACTTCTCTAGACTTCTACAGACTACTTTGTTTCAGTCAGACTCTGGATGGAATTATTTATAATACCAGAACACATCTTTCCCGTCTCTCCCTCCATCAGCCGCTCTGCTGTGCTGTCATTATTATCAGGGGAGGATTTACTGATCTGGAGGCCTGGGGCCCGAGGCAAATGCTTTCATGCTTTATTTTCACCCTTTCTCTAACTGGTAATATCTGGAGGCTATTGCAGCACGTTTTCATCCCAAGTCACGTATCACAGTGTCGTCAGCAGCCTCTCAGGTCTGCATATTATACGATAGGTGATGCAACTTTGGAATGAGAACAGGCTGACTGTTAGTAGCAGCAGAAGAAAATATCAAAACTGTTTTCTAGTGCAAAGCAAAAGTTTGAGCCAGTTACTGTTCTTAATGCATTCATGGTTTTCATAACACCCAGACCCCCCACAATTATGTCTGTCTAGGTTTGCTCCTGAACATAATCAGGGGCCCATGTATATGTATGTTGTGCGTGTGTGTGCTCGTCATTCAGTGTTTCGAAATGTCCAGGTTGATGAACTGTTCTCTTTCCTCCACGTCAGCTCTCCACTGCTGGAAAAATGAAAAACCTGATCTTGGTCTCTCTGATCCTCCAGCTGGTGATCACAATAAACGTGATCAATGGGGTCAGTGGCTTTAATATTGTTATTATTTCATTTTCATGAGTCTATTGATGCTGTTACTTACACTAGCACGCTACAACCTGTAAGGAATAAATCACCTACTAACCATCGAGTTACAACCAAACTCACTGCTGCTGCAGATCTGTACAAAGTATGAGACGAAACATACGACCGTTCTGATCCTGTGTGTGTGTGTGTGTGTTTGTTCACATTCATTATTCAGTCAGTCAGATTGTTGATAAAATGCATCTCTGTTTTTTTTCTGGTCACAGTACAAGTTCGGAGACATCATTGCGTTTCCGAGAGGGTGCGAAAAAAAGCCCTTTCTCACGCACTATGCCATCTATGTGGGTCCAAAAAGTGGCATAGATGTTGGCCAAGGTGACAATGACATATTCCACCGCTCAGGTATGTGGAGTTCACTGAAAATGAGAGTATGGTTTTGAATATTGGCAACAATACTCACCTACATTAGGCCTACTGTTACTTATATGATGTACATTAAAGGGATAATGCACCCAAAAATGAAAATTCAGCCATTATCTACTCACCCATATGCCGAGGGAGGCTCTGGTGAAGTTTTAGAGTCCTCACATCACTTGCGGAGATCCAAGGGGAGAGGAGGTAGCAGCGCAACTCCACCTAAAGGAGGCTGACGGCGCCCCAGATTCAAACGTCCAAGAACACATAACTGAAACCACAAAATATCTCCATACTGCTCGTCCGTAGTGATCCAAGTGTCCTGAAGCCCCGACATAAAAAGTTGTTTGGAAAAATGTCATTTGAACTCCTTGAGCCTGTAGCTCTGACTGCCTCTCTGTGCACCGCGCTCACGTGTTTTTCCAAACAACTTTTTATGTCGGGGCTTCAGGACACTTGGATCACTACGGACGAGCACTACAGCCTCCATTAGGTGGAGTTGTGTTGCTACCTCCTCTCCCCTTGGATCTCTGCAAGTGTTGTGAGGACTCTAAAACTTCACCTGAGCCTCCCTCGGCATATGGGTGAGTAGATAATGGCTGAATTTTCATTTTTGGGTGCACTATCCCTTTAATATTTTTATATTTCTTGTTTTATATTTCTTTCTATGTTTATTCTCACAAACAGGTGCGATCAAAGAGACGGCTGACTGTATATTTGGCAAACTGTCAGACACCAAAGGAATATGGCCAAAAGAGCATGACGATAATTACTTTGATGGCATTGATGGCTTCACTGTGGGAAGTAACGACCAAATAAAGCAGCGAATCCTTGATACCCATAAAAATTGTGCCAAATATAAAATCTTTGGCAACAACTGTGAACACCTTGCTACCTGGGTGCGCTATAACGAGGCTTACTCAGTACAGGTATGTGGCATGTTCAACAGTGGCAGTTCACACTTCAGCAGTTTTGTTTTACTGTTTGTTTGTTTAGTTTAGTTTTTACTGCTCGTAGCACTGTGAAGTGATGTTTGAATTATCCATGTGCACAATGATGCACATGCACACACAGTATCTCTGCATTAACTCTGGTTTTGGCCTCATTTCTGCTTCCTTATAAATGCTTTGCAAACCTGCAGAGTTTGATATATTAGCTTTTTTTCTTGATGTGGATCTCACAGATATCATGTAGGTATGAAGCTCAGTTTGCCTGGTTGATCTACAATTTTGACATCAGCTATACGCTGATGTAATTTACAACACCTCCTGTTAAATAATGGACATTTACTGTCCGGCAAAATGAGGCCAAATAAAAATCTAATACACAACACCAAATTTATGCAAAGTTGAAGTTTGTACAATGACAAAACCAGTTACCAAGGAAAGTGTGACTGTTCAGCCATCAGGAAGGCAGAATTTAACTTACATCTCTTTTGTTTGTTTTTCCACAGACTGGTACAATAGGTCAAGTCCTTATGACCATTGTGAATAAATCCAAGAATAAGGACAAAGCTACAGAAATAATGAACAAATTGAAGAAAGCTGAGGATTCGGCCGGTGGATGTGCAACTCCTGGTGACTAACAAGCATCTTGTTAACCAATCCTGTCAGCCTGTCTTGCTCTCTTCTGTACCTTCCTCATGACATGAGGTCTTATTTGAAATAAAAATGAATGAGCAAGAACTGCGAGTCTTTTATTGTTGTGTTTATGTAAAGAATGACTGCCAGTGTATGGATGTATGAACACTGTACATGTACACTCTGACTCATTAGGCCTCCTTATCTGCAGATTTACAAATGAAAAGAAAAATGCAGAAGGAACATTTAACAACCTTTCAGACGCTCCAGTTATCATGTGACACTTCAGAGCAGTTTGAGTCAAAGTGCACTGCAGCTGATGAGAAAATGTTTCTGTGGTTTTGACTGACAGGAGCACAAACATGACCACATGTGTGGAAAAGTCTGAAAATTACACGCTGAAGGCTGTAAAAGGAAAATGCAGAGTGTAGGCACACAGGCCCAGAACAAGACCACACTCATACAGACAAATCTAAAGACACATGTCCAACTTTATACGACATACATGTCTGACAACAGAGACACAGGCTACAGGAACATCAGTGACAGCACAAAAAAACAAGGGTGAAAGAAAAGTTGACTAACTTCAACATACTGTTTTGTTTCATCCAGCTGCTCTCTCCCCACTGCGTCTCCTGTACGTCAGCTACAAACTAAAAATCCTTGAAACAAACACTGACACTGTAATTTTGCTGGAGGCTGTTTCAAAAAGCAACAACAGAAGAAACACTGTCACACGTGTAATGATGTAATGTTTTATCCAGTGTTTTTACAGGTCTTTACAGGGCCGTATTCACAAAGCGTCCTCGTACAAAGAGTTGCTCCTAGTGACGAATTTCTAAGAAAATTCCTAGAATTGTGACGTTTGCTTAGAATTTCCCCTTAAAGTTAAGATTAGCTCCTTGTGAAGATAAAAGTCATCTTAGCCCTTAAAAAAACTGGTAAGGTGAAAAACTGTCAGGAGCAGGGAGGACAAAGCTTAAGAGTTTCTTAATCAGAGGAGAAAATGGTGGAAACACAAAGAGGTCGGAGGAATATTCTCAAAACACTGGATGACAGTGAGTAAATGAAACGCTACAGATTAGATCGTGTGAGGATAATATATGTGGTCGATGTCATTAGGGACACGCACACATTTCCCACCTAACACTATAACACCAGAAATAAAATGATCACAACACTAAGGTATTTGGAAAACTGTAAAAATGACTTGAGTCTGTCTCAACCTTCCATCAGCAGTGATCACACTAACAATGACAACACTCTGACAGTCAGGTCATTTCATTTCCACTGGGTGTCCTCACCTTACAGGCTCACAGAGGGGCGTGTCTGTGACAACCAATCACATCAGTTAAAAGAAAGTATCACACCTAACAACAGGGTCGACCACACCTTCTCACTGGGACAGAGGAGGATTCTCAGAATGTTTGAGAATACGGCCGCTGGTCCGTTTGTTTACGAGAGGAAGAGACCTCTGTGCAAAATTCAGCTCCTGGTAAAAACCTCCTGACCAGTGCACACTGAAGGAGTTCTAACCAGCTGGTTACAACCTGCAGTCTTCACTGCTAGATGCCACTAAATCTCTTAAAATCATGCACACTTTTCCTTTTGTGTCCCTGAGAGTTCAGGGTTTCATCCTTTGGGGGGACACTGGGATTAGACCCCAGAACTCCAGTGCTCCTGTTGTGCTGCCTTCTCATTGTCGACCTTTCCCAGATGTATGCTCATGTTGATATGACTGGGTTTTTTTCTTCATCTCTAATGTTCATATGTCTGTAATGTATCTTCTCTGTTATTTCTCTCATGTCATTTTTTGTTAGGTAATGCTCTGCACAAAGACACAAAACTCTTTAATGCTACCATCAGGTAGGATACTGTTGTGTAACTACTGACATGATTATTATTATTAATATTATTATCATTATTATTATTATTATCATGGAAACTCTATCGAATGATTGATGTCTGGTCCATGCGTGTGGTGAGAGAGCCCCCTGCTGGATACACAGAGTTATGAAATCCTCTTTGGTTCAAATGGAGATATGTCACACTGACATTACAGTTGTTATGAATGACATACATGTTTTACAAATGGGATTTAATCACACTCAAACAGCATCAGTCAACAGCACAACAACAGGAAAAGCTGTGCTCAAGTTTTACATTTTGAACAAACATCTTTGACACCAGGTGCAGTTTACAGTACACCTTTAATACAACTTTATTGATCCCTGAGGGGAAATGATGATTTGTTACAGTCACTCCGGTGTAAAGAATAGAGAATTATAAGACGTAGAATGTGCATTATGCTACAGTGTTTAACACAAGTACTTATGATATAAAAATTAAAATATAAAAAGTGTATAATCATCTCTGTGCTGAAGCTGTGTGGAAATTTAACTACATTATATACGTCAGTAAAATAACAACAACAATAGCATTGGAATAAACATAAGAAATATGTACAGTTATGTGCTTTGTATGTCTGATCAATAAATACATTTAAGAGGTAAGAAATATTGCAGCAGTTGAATATTTACACCCAACAGATATTATGAATTATAAATGCAGTAGGTCAAACAGTCCAGATCCCTGTCTGCTGACACTCAGGGGGAGGAGTTACACAGGTCAATGGTCACCAGCAGGAATGACTTCCTGTGGCGCTTGTGAAATGGGTGGGAGTCATTGTCCAAGATGATATGTATCTTCTACAGCATCCTCTTCTCTGACGCTGCCAAAAGAGAGTCCAGCTGCACCCCCACAGCAAACAGGACACCACAGACTCATAAAACATCCTCAGCATTGTCCGGCAGATGTTAAAGGACCTCAGCGTCCTCCGAATTTAGATGCACCTCTGGCCCTTTCTGTAGAGAGCTTCAGTGTACTTGGACCAGACAGTTTATTGTCTCTATATACTCACAGGTACCTGTAGTCCTCCACAGTGTCCTAACTGACCCCCTGGATGTAAACAGGAGCCAGGACAGGACATGTCCAGCAGGCTGTGTCACAGTGTGATTTCCCCTCAGGCTGTTAGGCCAGCCCATGCTTTGGTCTAATGGGTCGCAACATTTTGGTGAAAAGAATCAGTTGTGAGAAGAGAAGACGTGGTTTCTGAGTGCAGTGTTTCACTCTGCAAGAAATTTGTTGCGTTTTGACAAAATATTTAAGTCTTTGCAGTTTTGTGATTAAAGTTTTGAGGACCTGAGCGATAATTTCAGGAAATGTGTTGAAATTATTGGGGAGAACTGTAAGATTATAACCCCACTGGAGGAGCAGTCGTCTTCATATGGATCTCAGGTGGAATTTGCTTATACATGTCTGAAACTTTTGCTTCACGCTGCTGCAACTCTTTTAAAATCTTACTTGATTTTGTGAAAATAGTTTTACAATTCTATGTTTTTATGATGTCACGATTTCATGACTTTTATTTCATCTACTGATTTTGTTTTTGTGGTTTTGCTATGATTAGTGGGTGGTGGATTTGACAGAGAAAGACTGTGGTGAGTTCTAGTCAATCCACATCGCAACAGCTGGGTGTTAGATTCTGGGGCAGCTTTGGGCTATACCGGGTTAAACCAGGTTAAACAGTGTCTGTTGGCGAGGCTGTGCCTGTCGTCACAGTTGTTATAGTCTCTGATTGTTAATGACATCTGAGGGCATAAAAAGTGACACAAGAAATAATACAGTCTGAGATTTTGATTCATAGGATCTCAAATCACCACTTGTAAATGAAAATTGTAGAATCAGTTAATCCTCGTTTTTAATCGTTTTTAAATGTCCTTTTGTATTGAATGGCCTTGTTTGTCTGTTTTATGAAAATTGTGCTATATAGATAAAGTTATTGGAGTGGAATAATATTCAGTGCTGCCATCATGTGACCACAAGTTATACTGCAACAGTCCTGTGTTTCTACATGTGCACCAGTCTTGTTGAAATGAAGCATGGTCCTGGATCAGTTCTCAACACTCAAACACACTGGAAGAAGTTTGTTGTAAGAATTTGAGAAACAATAGAAAGTTAGCAGCTGATTTAACTTGTATTTCATCAATGAGGTAATGACGACGCACTTGATAAATAAACTGTAGCCTACAGTCTGCTGCTTCAGTTTGTATCTGCCCCATCACAACATCCTGCTCCTATCACAGCAACCAAGAAACAATCCTTTCAGGGTGGTTAGAATATAATGTTCTTATTTTGTAAAACACAGGAAGTATGCATGCACATCACAGAAAATGAAGGTGCTTGTACATGAACTGGGCGGCTGGGGGACTCTGAAGAAAATGCATCTGATTGTTCCTCGAAATAGATGGTGTGTAATTAAAAAAATATTGATGTTATTTCATGACCAGAAGATGTTTTTAAAGCCTAAACCCTCATTCTGTTGCCTCAAAACACCAAAACAAAAGCCCCACGAATGGTTAAAACACTGTAACGTTCATGTAGATGTTTCTATTAATGTTGATACAGGAAATGCTTTTGATTTAAAAACATCAACATTAAACTCTTCCATGGTTTAGATAAATGCTCAATGCCAATATTTTATTCTGGCAACTGGATTGTTAGTGTACCAAGAGTCACTCTTTAAACAGGCACAATAAAAGACCCACAGTTCTTGCTCATTATTTTTTATTTCAAACAAGACCTCACATCAGGAGGAAAGTACAGAGGAGAGCAAGACAGGCTGACAGGATTCTCTGGTGAGATACTTGTTAGTTTGTAAAGTGACAATTCAGCTCCATCACGTGCTCATGACTTACTTCTGCCATCTTTTTCTTTACAGCCTCATTTGCTGTAAAAATAGGTTCAACGAATGTGCCGTCCTGTGGAAAAAACAAAAAACAAAAAGAAAGAGTTACAGTCTGCCTTCCTGATGGGAGAACAGGAACCTCACACTTTTTGTGCTTACTGGTTTTGTCATTGCACAACTTTAACTTTTCATGAATTTGAAGTTATAGATTTTTATTTGGCCTAAATTGTTGGATGATAGATGTCCATCTTTCAATGTAACTAAACTGTGTAACCGAACACCTCTGACACGTGTTCGTTAGCTGTGAATTACTGCATCAGCCTTTAAGTGTGGGTGTGGACAGTAGGGCTGCAACGGTAATTTGTGTTGTATTGATTTTAACTGATTTGTTCCTGTACAAGATGTCAACTTCACTGTTTTATCCCCTACAGTCGTATTCAAGTTGTATTTGAGCTGTTTTGTAAGGGTGTATTGCCCAATGCTTGTGTGTGTGTGTGTGTGTGTGTGTGTGTGTGTGTGAGTTTGCCACATACCTGCTTAGCAGTAGGCTTGCCATAGCGCACCCAGGTAGCAAAGTGCTCACAGTTTTTATTTAAGGGTCCATATAGTTGACAGTTTCCATTGCTTTTCTTGATTCGCTCCATGATTTCTTTAACGTTGTCGTCAATGTTTGCTGGTTTGATTTCATCAGTCTTGTCAAAGTAGTTGTCCACTTCCACTTTTGTTGAACTTCCTTTTGTCTCTTCAAATTTACCGAACTTATATTCGGAAACTGGGCCACCTGTGAGAATAAACATTTAGAAATATTATATGAAAAATTGACTTGTTATTCCTGTTTTATTTGCTCTTTTCTTATTTTCATTTGCATCAGAAACTGTTTTTCTTCTGTGCACACAGACTGTAACTGTGACTGCACACCAGTTACAACCTGTAACTACAAAAGGAGTTTCAGCAGCACCAACTCTTAACAGCTATCAGCAGCATTAGGAGTCCTGCAACCCAACTACCAGCTCTCCTGATTTAACTGTTAGCTGTAAACAGTTGAACGTTTTCTATTTATCTTAAGTGGATTTGTCAGAGACAATGTCAAACACATTTTATCAGGTTATAATAACATGAAACAAAAGTTTTGCGCATAGGATTTCTGGCCAAGACTAATTTACGACCCTGTCCCTGGTTAGGCTTCAGGCTGCTTTACAAAGGTCCTGTTCCTGAGATAGGCAACCTGCGGCTCTTCAGACCCTCTCCACTGGCTCCCTGTGACTTTGACATAAAATCATATTAAAATGAACAACAGATATTTTTTAATATTCAGAATTTCTTGTCATCAGCTGTAACATGTGTAGCCTATACATCGAATTACAAAATGTTTTAACATTTTATCAACTAAAATGCTCATCATACATCTACGACCTGGTGCCTCGTCCTCTACATTTCGCTGAACTGCAGTGCAATGTTTCCAACTTCTCCAACTATAACACAGAATTCATAAACTGATGTCAAATACAGGGATTTCCACTGTTGCAACCTGCCCCACTATAAGGGTAAACTGTAACATAACCTGGGGTCAGTTAAACAGCAAGAATGAAAAATGAAAAATGAAATGATAATAAAAAAAACTTTAAAAAAAGACTGTGTACGATGGCAAACAAGTGTATTTCCTATAATGACACAGATAAGTTAGTTTCACTAAAATGTTGTTGCTGATTGCAGTTTAATTGTTTCTATTAACTTTGAGTAATACTGTATAAGCATACTTTAATTTTCAGTGTACTGCACATACCTGTGAGGTGAAATATGTCATTATCACCTTGGCCGACGTCTATCTTATTGCTTGGGCCCACATAGATAGCATAGTGCTTGTACACATCTTCTTTTCCTGCACATTTTCTGTAGAATGCTAACATGTCTCCAAATTTAAACTGTGACTGGAAGAAATCACAGATACATTTAATCAACCTTTACATTTGATCCAAAACAGAACAACACAACAATCAGTCTGACTAAATAATGAATTTGGATAAGTAATACTACTGTAACCCTGATGATGTTAGCAAATGTAGTGAAATTATTATAATATCCACTGAGGTATAGGTTCGAGTTAATGTCAATTCTAAGACTGAGCAGTGGATGGGGCCATTGCTCAGATATCAGGGCACAGCAAACACACTTGTACACTGACTGACACAATGTCTTACAACACTTCTACGAAAAATCTCAAGAGCAATTTCTGGAGGAGACACCAAAGTTGCCACCAGAGGTGCTGTGGTAACAGTTATTATGTATATATTGGAACCCTAATCACTTCATACACTCACCGGCCACTTTATCACTGTAGGTACAGTAGTACTGGGGTGGACCCCCTTTTTAATTCATGGTGTCATAGATTCAACAAGGTGCTGAATGTGTTGTTGCTTCAGAGATGCTCTTCTGCACACCTTGGTTGGAACCAGTGCTTATTTGACTTCCTGTTGCCTTTCTATCATCTTGAACCAGTCTGGCCATTCTCCTCTGACCTCTGGCATCAACAAGGCATTTTGGCTCACTGGATATTTTCTCTTTTTGGGACCATCCTCTGTAAACCCTAGAGATGGTTGTGCTGAAAATCCCAGTAAATACTCTTTCTTCATCATTCTGATGCTCAGTTTGAACTTCAGCAGCTCGTCTTCATCACGTCTACATGACTAAATGTTAATGAGCTGCTGCCACATGATTGGCTGATTAGATATTTGTGTTAATGAGCAGTTGAACAGGTGTACCTAATAAAGTGGCCGGTGACTGTATATTGGATAATTGACAGATGAATCACTTTTTATATTTTGGCCTGTTCAGCATGTTGAATCAGTGGCAGCACACCTTGTTGGCAAGAGGAATCACAGTGATTGCTTGGTTGTTAGTAGGAGATTATTAATAATAGTGGTCGCAATAGAATAAATGAATTCATGAAAATGAAACAATACTAATATTAAACTGACTTACCGCTCCATTACTGTCTATTACTGTGATCAGCAGCTGGAGGATCAGAGCGACCAAGATCAGGTTTTTCATTTTTTCAGAAGTGGAGAGCTGACGTGGAGGATAGAGGAGAACAATTATTCATTTTGACATTTTGAAAAAAACATTAAAAAAAATGGTGATAAGCGCACACACACACACACACACACACACACAACCCATCCTCAGTACGTAAATACAAATACATATACACTGTAGATGTACATATATACTCATGTGTGTGTAAAGAAATGAGTTGTGCTTTATTTAAGCACTAAAGGACAGTGTTGGGCAAGTTATACTCAACATGTAATGTAGTACAAATTACTAGTTACCTTCATTTGAAAGTAATAAGTTACTTTACAATATGACTCTCTGTGTAGAGTAATCAGTTACTTATTACTCTTCTTTGGTGTTACTGTCACCAAAATGAGCTCAGAGGAAGTGATGTTGATTTGAAATGGATGAGGGTCGTGTTGTTTCACAGCAGCTCCAGTTTATTATAATGATATATAATGATCTGATGATTATGACATATGGATGAATATTTGTGGGCCTATGGTATTAAAGACAATAAACAAACGTGGAGGTTAGCACAACAAACAGAATGGCGTGTGATTCAGTCACTATGACGAGCGCAAATTAATACACCAGAGCAGGAAGACCCACCTGCCGGTTCCCGGTGTGCTGATCAGCTACAGCAGCACCAGAGAGAGTTATGTACGAGAGAGGGAGGGTGTGCCGGTGTTGGTTTGCGGTTGTAGGAGATGTGAACAGAAACACATCTAACATATACTAACATCACCCAGATGCACTGAACATGATAACGCACAGTCCCAGATGAACCAATCAGACACCCATCTATACAGTAATGTAGTCTGTAATGACATGACAACACACAACAACCTTCAGGGGATGTTTGTTGTCTGGTGGCAGAAGTGGAGCAGTGTGGATGAATGAAAAATGACAACAAACAGTTTATCTCTGGTGATAACATGTTATGTGACATCGTTAATGTATTAATATTACCCAAAATCCTGTTGGTAACACGTAATATACTTGGTTACTGCTAAACGTAATATATTACTGTCACGTGTTACTTTTATGGCGCGTTACCCCCAACACTGCTGAAGGGCAGATTGGGGAAAAGTGGAAACATGAAATGAGAAGGAAAGTTGACACTGGACAGATACAGCCATGACTCACCACTGATGTGTTTAGAAGATGATGTTTGGATGGTAGAAACGAGCCACTTAACACCCTGGAAGTACACACACACACACACACACACACACACACACACACACACACACACACACACACATAGTACAATGCATTACACAATATTACAAAATACATTGTAGGTGCTGGGCTTCTGGAATTTTTTTAAGTCATTACATTTTCACTTCAGCTGAAGGATCAAATGAACAATTACAAAGGTGGAATCAGCATTAAGAGGCAGAGTATCATTCACCTCCACAGTCACCAGTTATTATTCTAACTGGCATGTTCTTGGCGTGTGGGAGAACCAGAGAATTTGGAGAAACCCATGTTGACACAGGGAGAAAATGCAAAAAAGAACCAGCTGGCAGGTGTGACTGTCATTATCTCACCAGTGCTTCCGTCTATATCATCAGCTCACCAGTTTTTCCCGTTTGCCAGTTCATGAGATGTAGATGCTGTGTACTGGTGTTCCAGCCATCTGTACCTGTTCCAGTTTTCCTGCCTGGTGTCTGCTCCCTGAGCTCTGGCCTGCTGCCTGTTAACGACCCGCCTGCTTTGCTCGTCTGGATGTCTTTGCCTGTTGGACTGCCTCCTCCTGCCTGACTACCAGCTCCATAGTTTGAACACTGATTTGGTAAAGTCCTTTTTTCTTTGACCTGTTCTGTCTCAGTTTGAACCTTTTTCCTCGTACACACACCTGTGACAGTATTAACTTTGTTTGCACAGGGGTCAATTTTCTGTTTTCACCTGTAACTCGACAGATTCAGCCAATCAGGGACTTCACACGAGACAAACGCAACCCAACACATAGAAACCTCCAACAAATTTTAAGCATTATAATGCAGTCTTGATCAACACCCTGCAGGGAGAATTCAGAGCAGCAAACACCTTCGAACATTGGATCTTAAACCTGTCAGACAAGAGTATTTGATCAGGAAGAAATCTTTGTAGAAGGAGTTTTAACAGAGGTCTTACCTTCTTCAGTGAGACGGTGGAAGCCTGTTGAAGCAGAGGAGGACATCTCCTTATATACACTAAGAACAGCTGATAATATCACGTCTTCACCCAGCCCGTTATGGTCATGACTGTTCTCCAGACTCATTTGAGTCAGTTATCACATTTACATATACGCTACGTGTGTTTGACAAAGAACACCTTTTTCTTTTAAAGCAACACCTTGTTTCACACTCACACATTTCTACATTCATATGATCCTGTGGAGGTGGCTTGCTTGGGGACACTTTGGTGTTAAGACATCTGAAAAATAATAAAAAATAAATAAACACAGATAGAGGTCAGTGACAGCACCTGTACTGTGTGATCAGCTGCACTGATATTTAAAATGAATGATTCCATCAGAGTAGAGACCACAGAGGTCTGCCACACGGCCTCTCTGTGTCCGAGCAGACATGCATCATGATTTACAAAAACTGGATCCTACTTTACTACATTCAAAAGCAAAGCTGGCATTTTCAAGTTACGTTTTGAGGGTGATATAATTGCTGCCATGATTATGTTTTAATGGAAACATTATTTCCAGCGGACAAAGTGCTGTGTTTTTGTCCTGCACAGAAGTCGTGGAGAGGTTTTTTCTGCATGTGTTTAGGCAGCAAAAGGAGGTGAGGAAAAGATCCTGCTTTTGGTTTAATGTTCACTGAGTAAACTTGTCTTGTCTCATGCTTCAAGTCACTGCTGACTTTTTCAGGATTCCACAAACCGTGCTGTCAGTGCCAAAACACAACCCTAACAGAAAGGATGCATCATGCTTCAGCTGTTACGAGTGGATCGTGCAGGAAATGAAATGAAAAGAAAGAAATGAAAATGTTTGGCTTGTCAGCAGTATTAACAACATGTCTTCATAACATTAAGAAACAAATGTAGTCCAGGCAGTATGACATTTCTTTTCAAATGCATTAACTGTTGCAATTAGTGGCAAATAAACGTAGTGTGTTGGTGAACAACAGCAGCTTGATGTGGATGCAAGATCAGAGCAGAGAAAAAGATTTAGGGTGTTTTCACACTTGGTCCTTTTCACTCAGAGCGGTGACTCAGCATTTTTTCACGCACACTCCAAGAGAGCTCAGACCCCTCTGAAGCGAACCAAACTCACAGCACCTCAGGAGGTGGTCTGAGTTTGGTTCG
Organism: Epinephelus fuscoguttatus; assembly: GCF_011397635.1. Lineage (NCBI taxonomy): Eukaryota > Metazoa > Chordata > Actinopteri > Perciformes > Serranidae > Epinephelus > Epinephelus fuscoguttatus. The sequence goes on from NC_064759.1 coordinate 4,547,166, forward strand.
CTTCAAAGTCTGCGGTGCGGTTCTCTTAACCTGTGCACTGTGAACACAAAGCGCTCCAGGTTCACTCTGCTCTTTGCCGTTGTATTCAGCCCTCTGCATCACATGCTGTTGATCTGGGACACTTGAAAAAACAGACGAACTCACGTCAGCCTGTAACACTTGCAAGGACGCAGGACGACGAGGAGTAGTTTGGTCCATGAAATACTGCACGTCTCCAGATGTGGAAGGTAGAATACATCAGACAGCAACAGTCTACAGCACAGAAACACTGAGGGTTTCCTCCAGTTTTAAGTTCATTTGAAAGCAAGGGGCTTCATAACCACACTGTACAGGCTACACTGTGAACAGAGAGAGGACTGAGACCCCATCAGAGCTGAAGTTGACCAGAAATAGAACTGAGTCCTCTCAGTCTCTTTTCTGTTGGTCCACTTTTTGCTGCACTTTAGGAGGACTGAGTTTGGTTCATTTAAAAAGAACTAAGTGTGAAAACACTCCTAGTTTGCTTTGCATGGCGGTGGTGTTAGTTGTCACCCTGATACTTCCAGCTGCCCCCTCAGTGACTGGGACCAGTGATGTTTGAGCCACAAGCTTGCTCCTCAAAGCAAAGAGGAACTTTGTGGTAAATACAGTGTTGTCCAGTGAAAAGCAAAGAACACTTAAAGTGTATAAATATACTTGGTCTGTAATGGTGTGTGGGTGGGTGGAGTGTGTCAGCTAGCAAAATACATGTTCTCACTATGAACAGATGTTTGTCATTCTCTAACAGGATCTCTTCAACAATCTTTTAAAATTAAATTCATAAAGTTCTCTTTAATGTTTGAGACTTGAGCAAATCTGTCTCACTCAGGAATGGGAAACAACTTCTGAGCCCATAAAGGATGGGAGGTTTCCTGGATGAGGTGTAAAGGTCAGCTTAGAAAAGAATAATCTTAACAATGTGTTGTAAGACCACGTCAGCCATGAGACTCAGATGTGACGCTGGCCTTCAGGAGGATCTGTCTATGACCAAAGTGTAACTGCCAGAGGTATGATACACATTTTATTGACCTCTGTTTTAAATGCCTTTGATATGAAAATGATGGATTAAAACTGAAAAGACAAACGCAGGCTTCTTTTTAGAGAACTGTTAAAAGATAAAAAGTGACTTTGTGTTAACTGCCCATTGATGCAGAGCTCATTATAATAAAACTGTTGTAAAGCCTTGTTCTTTGTCGAGCAGGAGCTGGATATCCAGCTGTTATTTCAGAGCTGACTTGAATACGTATATTGACACAGTGCTCAGATAAAGTTTAATGGGACCTTTGTTCTTTTTTTCTTATTCAAATTGTAACAGCATTGAACTGAGTCTGTTTTGACCAGTGAAGCTACTGGAAGCTGCTGCTGCATTCAGAACCCGCCCATGGGCACCTTTTGATGCCTAAGAGCAAAACTATTTTTCCATATTTTGATGCGACAATGTAAACTGGAATATTAGTTGAATATTCTTTTTCATTAGCAATGCAAACAGCTGAGTAGGTTTATTGTCTTTTTTGGAATAAGGGCATAACCTGGACGACTTTGTGCATGTAAATGTTGTGAGTGTTGTCATGGAAACATTGCTCTGAGTTTAGAGTTGGCCTGGGGGGTAGAGTGGATACGTTTTTAGGTCTAGAATAAGTCCATATCTATTTTTTACACAACAGATCAGTGTGTCATTTAACAAAATGTCACGTCTCCTGCACGGCCCCTGCCTCTGACACCTGCCTGTGTGTGTGTGTGTGTGTGTGTGTGTGTGTGTGTGTGTTTGGGTTTTTATTACTCTCAGCCTTTGTTTGAGTGAAGTGTGCTTGGTGTGTTTTGGTTGTGTCGTCCTCTCCCACTCACAGCACACCTCATCATCACCTGCATCGGCACGCCAGTCTGTCAATCAAGCCATCTCCTCTCCACGACCACCACTCTGCACCAGCTTCCAGTCCCCGCCTGACTGATGTGCCATACATGGTTTGTACGGTGCCACACGCTCAGCTCCTCAGCAGTTCTGCTTGCCAGTCTGCCAGTAATGTCAGATCGTGTAGTATGTTAACTTGCCTGCTCAAGACTCACACCTGTTCTCCTCTCTACAGCAAAGCCAGCTTGCTGCTTCGCCAGATGCCCCCCTGACAAGCCCTCCTTCTCTGGATAACAGCACCAACCCCTGACAAGGCTCCTGCTCACCTCACCTCTTCCCACCAGTCAGGTTCTTTCTAAATTAAAAGACTGTCTTTGTGTCTGGGTTTGGGTGCAGCCTCTGTAACGTAACAAACAAAAGAACTGCCCACGGAAATATGTTCCGTTTAAACCAGTCACATCGATATTTATGGATTGTGAGTTAATATTTAGCCAGGTTATAAACTAATTTAAAAACAGGTAAATGTGAAAAAATATATAACACATGATGTGAACTGAATGAATAATTTAAAAGTAACACTGTGAGTATTGTGACATGAAAGTATCCTGTCTCAGTTTATGAGGGTAGATTTTAAAATCAGTCAATGTGATGTTTGTTGAACTAAAATGCTAACTATTTATATGCTAACTTATTTCAGACTGGGGATTAAATTCTTCTGTAGAATGAACAATTGAGAGTTACTGAGCCAGGATAAAACACTAGCACGTGTATCAGAAGAGTTAAAATCAGGTGCTCATTTGAGTCGCTAATAGCACTGTGCTTAGATTCAAAGTCCTGTGTTGGTTTATCTATGAAAATAAGCAGAGAGCAGATAATGAGTCGTGCGGTTTGCAATTTGTAAGGCAGGTGTTAAGTGGAACAAAAGGGCATCCCTTCCAATTAAAAAAAAAAAAAGAATTAATTTAAAGTCCTGACAGATCAGATTTTGCTCAGTGCAGTCAGGCAAAGATGCAACAAGTGCCAAGAACGGATTTTGCAGAACTGGACTTTAAAGCTAAATATGCATAATCTGTCTGTGTGACACAACTTTTCCACCAACTCTGGTGAAGTCACTACTTTGTAACTGTCATTGCCGTGCACAGACATTTTTCAGGGCAGGTGCTATACTGGACAAAAAGGGCATGCCTTCCACAATTTTATTTGCATGCACGAAAAAATGTGCACATGCAAAGTGCACCCTGCCTGAGGTTTCAGTCTGACAGCACCAGAGGGTTTCTTGTGCTTGAGGCCGAAGCACATGCAATGCATTCGTGCACAGCATCTGTTTAGCTTACGTAAGAGGTATTGAAATATGCATATATGACGCAACATGGGAGACAAACTTAATGTCAGCTTGAGTTTTGGTTTGTAAAGACACATGGAAGTGGGAAAGCAGTTCAGCGTCTGTCTCCACTCACACTGTGCAGATGGTGAACCTGAATCTGGCAGAGTTGGAGGGAGACAGTGTGTCAGACTAGTTCACTTGTTGTAAATGGTGTGTTATTGCCTTACTTAGACTAGTTGTGTCGAGACAATTTAACAGTGGTTTAATTTCACAACAGTGACAAACAATGCCGAGGCTTAGGCTAAACATTGTCACCTGGCTGTCTGTGACAGCAGATAAAGGAGACGTGATGCTGCTCTGCAGGGCGCACTATTTTCATGCAGCTGCCACAAGGAGGAGGGGCAGGGGCTCGACTCAAATGCAGCTGTCGGTTACGCAACATACTTTTGACTAAGAATTAATGTCATGGGCCAAATTTAAAAATTAAAATTATTAAAAGAACTAGAAAAAAAATATTGCAAAAAGGGCACTTACCTGAACAGAGGTCAAAAGGGCAGGTGTTTAGCACCACCTGGCGTCTATCTGTGCACTTACATGTAACATCCGTTGACATTATTATTATAAGACACACCTCTTGATCTTGTTTCTCAACAGACAGGTTTCAAGCTTTTAATCTTTATACTTTTTACAGAGGAACATTGAGTGAACAACAATTCCATCATCCAAATGTATTCTAATAACAAGACTGCTAGCAAAAACAATTTCTCAATTTTCCAATAAGATATATTTGATTAATACACAAGACCAGCTCGTGTTTTGCATTTGCAATTTAAAAATGACAGTAAGAATTATATCATAATGCATACAATCTTCACCCAACATCAAATATAACAAAAAAGCTTGTCTCTGTAAGCTCTGCAGTAAGGCACTGTATGCATTTTAATTTAGCACTGAAAATTCACAACTGCTGATTTTTGGATACACTACTCGCTGAGAATAAGATGTAAAGTGAAGTTTGTGTTCAAATTTATCACAACAACAAATGAAGGTATGAAAAACCTTTAGACTCAACAAAGAGATGTGAAGTGTCACTGTTTTGGCAGCAGACAACAATGACAGCAGGAAAAGAAATTAGACTTCCTCTGCCCTCACTGGAAGTCTTTAAGATTTTCTGCCTCTGGAGAGCCAGCAACATTTAGAAGGGTCAAACTCTCACCTACCACCTGGAAGGCTCACTTCCAGACTCAAAAACAGCTTCTACCCCAGAGCCATCATTAAACTGAACTCCACAAAAACTGCCCCCTCCAGAACACTCCACACCACAGGACTAAAATGGAATAGTACATTTTAATGGGGAAATATGCAATAACTGTGTATAATAATAATAATACATTTTATTTCTGCGCCTTTCATGATACTCAAGGTCGCCTTACAGAGTAAAATACAGAGCAAATACAATAAAATACAAAGTACAAGATAATTAAACATTTAACAACAAACAAATATCAGTTTAAAAAGCAAACAAAACAAACATAAACAAAACATCTGTTCAGGCTTAAAGAGAGTAGGAAAGCCGGAACAGGTGAGTTTTCAGCCTGGATTTAAAGTGTGGGAGTGAATCAATATTTCAGAGGTCAGGGGGGAGTGAATTCCAGAGTTGGGGAGCAGAGCGGCTGAATGCTCTGGTAGTGAGGAGAACGGAGGGGACAGTGAGGTGAATAGAAGAGGAGGATCTGAGGGTGCGAGCAGGTATGGTGATAGGAAGGAGGTCAGAGAGGTACAGAGGGGCGAGGCTGTGGATGGCCTTGTAGCTCAGAAGTATAATCTTACAATGGATGCGGTAGGTGATGGGGAGCCAGTGGAGCTGCTGTAAGACGGGTGTGATATGACAGGTGGACGGGGTGCTAGTGATAATACGGACGGCGGAATTCTGAACCATCTGCAGTTTATGGAGGATTTTCTGAGGGAGACCAAACAGGAGGGAGTTGCAGTAGTCAAGCCGGGAAGTGACAAGACTGTGAACCAGTATGGCAGCGGTGTGAGGTGTGAGGTGTGAGGGAGGGGCGGAGGCGGTTGATGTTGCGGGCTGAAAAGTAGGCTGACCGCGTTATGTTGTTAATGTGGGATGAGAAGGAAAGCGTGCTGTCGAGGATGACACCCAGACTCTTTACCTGAGGGGAGGGGAGGATGGAAGAATTGTCGATCGATATGGTGAAACTGTGGGCTTTGGCTAGATTTAGTGCCAATTAGTAACATTTCTGTTTTATTACTGTTTAATTTGAGAAAATTGCATGTGAACCAGGACTTTATTTCATGAAGGAGTCAGTAAGGAATGAGGGAGGGAGGGTGGAATCAGGTTTGGAGGAGATGTAGAGCTGGGTGTCATCTGCGTAGCAATGGAAATAAATAACATAGCATGCAATAATATCCAGTGGTGGCAGAAGTATTCAGATCCTTTACTTAAGTAAAAGTACTAATACCTCAGTTCTGAGCTCTCAGTCTTCCAGTCTGAGGGAGCTGGACCTGAGTAACAACGACCTGCAGGACTCAGGAGTGAAGCTGCTCTGTGTTGGACTGGAGAGTCCAAATTGTAGACTGGAAGTTCTCAGGTCAGGATTCATCAGTTTGTTCAACAGATGTAGTAAGACTGTCAGTTTATGGGTGAAAAACAAGGCGAAGGTCTGAATTACATTTTTATGGGGGCATAGTGTTAAAGCATAATATTGGTCTTGTTTAACTGGGGCACCACTGAACCTAATCATTAGATGACATTGAGAAAACAGATGTTTCCATAACAACTATCCGTCATATCTTAAGATAGTAAGATTTTCTCATAACAGGCATTGCTGCCTTGCTCTGCTGCAAAAGAACAACCAAAGTGTCTTCTGCAATAATATGTAAATGTACTGAACTGCTGAGAAAGGAGAGGGACGTGTGAGGCAGACAATTGAATAATCTTAATATGAAGAATATTGAAGAATAAATGGAGTATTGAAGGTATGACTTGAGTGGCATCAGTGAATGAGCAGGCTAGACAAGGTGGATCAATGTGACACAGAATGATCTGGAGTATTAATTGGGTGTTAATGCTGGAACCACTCACACCTAGTGCTCTTCTAAATCTTTATTATTCTGCCATATTTTTTGTCATTTATCTCTTTCCACATTGTTCAACGAGCAATCGATATTATTGCTGTTACTTTCATCGTTTCATCCAAAAAAGTCAAATCAACTGGCAGCTACCTAACATTGCCAGAGAAATAAAGAGAAAAGGCAGACAAGCTGAATGGAAATGTTAAAAAGGACTGCATGGTGGTGACATATCAAATTCTGAATTAACTAATGTCCACTTATTAAAAAGCAGTAAAGGAAGCCAGGTCCTCCTGTATTTCCAACATCACTACAACTTAGCTATTGACACTTGCGCGGCACAAGTGTAAACAGGCTCGTTGGAGATGAACTGCGTCTCACCTGAAAAGTAGATGAGAGTAGCAAACCTGCGGTGAAGTCGGACAGTTTCCCGACAGTTTCCAGCAGCCTTCAGTCCGTACAGGAAGTCACAGACACACTCACATCCTGTCTGGAATGATGTCAATTCATTAAAAAAGTGATCAGACCCATATATCAGTTTGTTTTCAGTCTCCAGTTGTTTTAATTATGATAGATTAATTTATTAAAATGCTTAACAGGTCAGGACAACAGCTTTTATTAAGGCTCAGTCAGATACAGCAGATACAGTCAGGGCTTCACATCTGTAGGCTACAGATGTTATTTTAAGAATCCTCACATCCCACTGACCACAAGTCTCTGTGATGCTAAATAGCCTACTTCAGTAATTAAAACAGTCCAGTGTTAATATATAGTAGACTCTGTATAGTTTATGATGAATGTATTTAGTCTCTGATGACTAAACTTCGCACTGGGGGCGGGTGTCCCACATTGTCCCTCACAAACCTACTCCTTGTCCCACATTTGGTTTGTTGGGACCTGGTCACCCTAGTTTGCTGTGCCCTGATATGGCCCCATCGTGTGTAATAGCATCTGACATCTGCTGAGAAACCTCAGTCTTAGAATTGACATTAACTCGAACCTATACCTCAGTGGATATTGTAATAATTTCACTACATTTGCTAACATCTTCAGGGTTACCTGTTACAGTAGTATTACTTATCCAAATTCATTATTTCGTCAGTCTGATTGTTGTGTTGTTCTGCTTTGGATCAAATGTAAAGGTTGATTAAATGTATCTGTGATTTCTTCCATTCACAGTTTAAATTTGGAGACATGTTAGCATTCTACAGAAAATGTGGAGATAAAGATGTGTACAAGCACTATGCTATCTATGTGGGCCCAAGCAATAAGATAGACGTCGGCCAAGGTGATAATGACATATTTCACCTCACAGGTATGTGCAGTACACTGAAAATTAAAGTATGCTTATACAGTATTACTCAAAGTTAATAGAAACAATTAAACTGCAATCAGCAACAACATTTTAGTGAAACTAACTTATCTGTGTCATTATAGGAAATACACTTGTTTGCCATCGTACACAGTCTTTTTTTTTTTTTTAAGTTTTTTATCATCATTTTTTTTTTTCATTTTTCATTCTTGCTGTTTAACTGACCCCAGGTTATGTTACAGTTTACCCTTATAGTGGGGCAGGTTGCAACAGTGGAAATCCCTGTATTTGACATCAGTTTATGAATTCTGTGTTATAGTTGGAGAAGTTGGAAACGTTGCACTGCAGTTCAGTGAAATGTAGAGGACGAGGCACCAGGTCGTAGATGTATGATGAGCATTTTAGTTGATAAAATGTTAAAACATTTTGTAATTCGATGTATAGGCTACACATGTTACAGCTGATGACAAGAAATTCTGAATATTAAAAAATATCTGTTGTTCATTTTAATATGATTTTATGTCAAAGTCACAGGGAGCCAGTGGAGAGGGTCTGAAGAGCCGCAGGTTGCCTATCTCAGGAACAGGACCTTTGTAAAGCAGCCTGAAGCCTAACCAGGGACAGGGTCGTAAATTAGTCTTGGCCAGAAATCCTATGCGCAAAACTTTTGTTTCATGTTATTATAACCTGATAAAATGTGTTTGACATTGTCTCTGACAAATCCACTTAAGATAAATAGAAAACGTTCAACTGTTTACAGCTAACAGTTAAATCAGGAGAGCTGGTAGTTGGGTTGCAGGACTCCTAATGCTGCTGATAGCTGTTAAGAGTTGGTGCTGCTGAAACTCCTTTTGTAGTTACAGGTTGTAACTGGTGTGCAGTCACAGTTACAGTCTGTGTGCACAGAAGAAAAACAGGCCAGGTTCTGATGCAAATGAAACGACGGAGTTGACGGAGATATCGAGAATAAAGTCGTAGTTTTTAAGGAAATAACCAACAACAAACAGAAAGGGTTAGAGGATGAACCTGCTTGTGGCAGCTGCTCTTTGTCTCAGGTGTGTTGCCTCGACACACACATCTGGAGGCAGGGCCGGAGTGGGACTCATCTTCAGCCCTGGAGTTTCATGCCTCAGACTGGCCCACTTTAGATCACGACCTTTTATACCCTACATGTTAAGTCTACAGTAGCGCACTGTTCTCTAAAGCCTTGTCATTCAGTGTATTTTTCTAAAACATTTCCAATTCAGTGCAAGTAAGGGTTGCTTCACAATGTAGATTTATGTCAACATGAGTGCACATCTCCAACATTATTCTTAACAACACAACATCCTTTTCAACAATATCAGAATCTGTACTCTGTTCAAATAAGTAGTGCCCACTCTGGACTTGTGGGCTCATGGCTGGTGCTTGGTGCTGGATCTTGCTTCTGAGGGGCTACAAGACAAAGTTTCCCATGTGACGTCGCATCATACTATTATTTAAATTATATAATGTTATGTTACAATTCACTGACTTGATAGTTAATTAACTTGAACGGTGGTGGTTGGAGATGTACGCATATTCAGACGCAGCTGCTGAGCTCCATGGAGCCGTTGTCTCGACCTCGGGTGCCGCAGGGACTTCGGCGTCCTCCGTACACTCTTCTGATGAGGAGGCGTGTCGGTGGTCGATTCCACAGATTGTTGGAGATGTGCGCGGAGCCACCAATTCAGCTGCTGCAGAGACTTCACCTTCATCCGTGCGCTTTGTTAATGAAGAGGCGTGTCAGTAAACGACTAAAAAATTCATCGCCGGAGATTCGACTTTATTCTCAAAATCTCCGATTTTTTTTTCTTCAATATGGCCCTTATACTCCGTCGTAAAATTAAAATAAGAAAATAGCAAATAAAACAGGAACAAGTAACAAGTCAGTTTTACATATAATATTTCTAAACGTTTATTCTCATAGGTTGTTTCGGCCCAGTTTGCCAATATAGGTGTAGGAGCCATAATTTATGTTTGAATGTAATGCGCCTCCACGCCACTAGAGGGCAGCCAAGTTGTTTGTGGTGGTGGCTGAGATTGACCACAGGTGTTTTAAGTTCATTGATTGTTGAGACAATGATGCTGCTGGGGAAGCAAATAGTTTTTGACTGTGCACGAATTTACGTTTACGGTTTTTATTTTGTGGTTTATGTTCTGCGTTTTGTCAAAGTCAACTTATTGGAAGTGATGGACAATTCAACAGAAATGCAGTGAGAAAATAAACGCATTGTAAATATTATTGGAAAAGACTGGACTTGTTTTTTTCGGCACACGTCCAAACAGTAGGCCCATTAGCAGCCAGTAGTGGCTTCTCAGTATAGGACTTTGTCACTACAATAGGTGTAGGAGCCAAATATGTTATTGTTTGTTTGTATGTAACTGTGTAATTCACTGTGTCGGCACTGGGGGGCACTGTACCGTCACCTGGTGAGTGCAGGTATTTAGGATGTGACCTCACTATGGTCAGCAGGTGTTTGGCCCGGAAGGGCATATGGTTTTTGACCGCAATGGCGCGGAACGCTACAGTTTTGTTTGTTTGTTTGTTTTGTACTGAATCTTAATGTGTATGCAACGGACGGGCTTTGCCATAAACACGTGGAATAAATGTTACGGTGATGCAACGCAAGAAGCCTCATGGACTCTGTTTCAGCATTAAGAAAACGAAGGCAGCATAGCGTGTCCAGCAACATGCGCGTCAGCAGGTCAGATACCTCAGTAGCTAGTAATAGACTTAGCTCCTTTAACAATAGGGTTGGTAAATTTGAAGAGACAAAAGGAAGTTCGTCAGAAGTGGCAGTGGAACATTACTTTGATGACACTGATGGCATCAAACCAGACGACAAAGAAGAACATGCTGCACAGATCATGAAGCGAATCAAGGACAGCAAAGGAAACTGTCAGCTATATGGACCCTTAAATAAAAACTGTGAGCACTTTGCTACCTGGGTGCGCTATGGCAAGCCTACTGCTAAGCAGGTATGTGGCAAACAAACAAACACACACACACACACACACACACACACACACACACATAAGTTTAACAAGCATTGTGCATAAAAACAAATCAGGGCTAATCAACTAGGCTCAACTCACAATTGTACAGGAACAAATCAGTTACAAATCAATACAACATAAATTAATAACTACTTACTTGCAATTACATAAGTTTAAGGGAAGCATTGTGCATAAAAACAAATCAGGGCTAATCAGCCCCACTAGGGCTGCAACTCACGATTATTTTCATTGTCGACTAATCTGTCCATTATTTCTTCGATTAGTCGACTAATCATTTTATTGAAAAATGTTGTTCTGTCTCTCTCAAACCCAAAATGATGTCATCTAATGTCTTGTTTCGTACTCACACCAAAGGGTTTTAGTTCACCGTCATGGGAGAGTGTGTAAAGCTGCCAATATTTGAACGTAAGAAGCTGCAGTAAGAGTATTTTGGGATACTTGTCTATGAAAAATGACTCAAACCAAAGAGCTGACTACCAAAATAGTCACTGATTATTTTAATAGTCGTTGCAGCCCTACTGTCCACACCACACTTAAATGCTGATGCAGTAATTCACAGCTAACGAACACGTGTCAGAGGTGTTCGGTTATGCAGTTTAGTTACATTGAAAGATGGACATCTATCATCCAACAGTTTAGGCCAAATAAAAATCTATAACTTCAAATTCATGAAAAGTTTTGTGCAATGACAAAACCAGTAAGCACAAAAGTGTGAGGTTCCTGTTCTCCCATCAGGAAGGCAGACTGTAACTCTTTCTTTTGTTTTTGTTTTTCCACAGGACGGCACATTCGTTGAACCTATTTTTACAGCAAATGAGGCTGTAAAGAAAAAGATGGCAGAAGTAAGTCATGAGCACGTGATGGAGCTGAATTGTCACTTTACAAACTAACAAGTATCTCACCAGAGAATCCTGTCAGCCTGTCTTGCTCTCCTCTGTACTTTCCTCCTGATGTGAGGTCTTGTTTGAAATAAAAAATAATGAGCAAGAACTGTGGGTCTTTTATTGTGCCTGTTTAAAGAATGACTCTTGGTACATTAACAATCCAGTTGCCAGAATAAAATATTGGCATTGAGCATTTATCTAAACCATGGAAGAGTTTAATGTTGATGTTTTTAAATCAAAAGCATTTCCTGTATCAACATTAATAGAAACGTCTACATGGACGTTACAGTGTTTTAACCATTCGTGGGGCTTTTGTTTTGGTGTTTTGAGGCAACAGAATGAGGGTTTAGGCTTTAAAAACATCTTCTGGTCATGAAATAACATCAATATTTTTTTAATTACACACCACCTATTTCAAGCATGAGGAACAATCAGATGCATTTTCTTCAGAGTCCCCCAGCCGCCCAGTTCATGTACAAGCACCTTCATTTTCTGTGATGTGCATGCATACTTCCTGTGTTTTACAAAATAAGACCACTTTATTCTAACCCCCATAAAAGGATAACTTCTTCCAGTGTGTTTTATTCAAAATGTGGAGAACTGATCCAGGACCATCCTTCATTTCAACAAGACTGGTGCACGTGTAGAAACACAGGACTGTTGTGATATAACTTGTGGTCACACGGTGGCAGCACTGAATATTATTCCACTCCAGTAAACTTTATCTATACGGCACATTTATATTGCTTTACAATAAGGGCAATAAAGGCACTGAGTGCTGCACATGAAAAAAGACATAATTTCCATAAAACAGACAAACAAGGCCATTCAATACAAAAGGACATTTAAAAACGATTTAAAACGAGGATTAACTGATTCTACAATTTTCATTTAGAAGTGGTGATTTGAGATGCTATGAATCAAAATCTCAGACTGTATTTCTTCTTGTGTCACTTTTTATGCCCTCAGATGTCATTAACAATCAGAGACTATAACAACTGTGACGACAGGCACAGCCTCGCCAACAGACACTGTTTAACCTGGTTTAACCGGGTATAGCCCAAAGCTGCCCCAGAATCTAACACCCAGCTGTTGTGATGTGGATCGACTAGAACTCACCACAGTCTTTCTCTGTCAAATCCACCACCCACTAATCACAGCAAAACCACAAAAACAAAACCAGTAGATGAAATAAATAATCAAAAGTCATGAAATCGTGACATCATAAAAACACAGAATTGTAAAACTATAAATCACAAAATCAAGTAAGATTTTAAAAGAGTTGCAGCAGCGTGAAGCAAAAGTTTCAGACATGTATGAGCAAAGTCAGAGCTGGTTAAAAAGTTAACGTCAGTTTTTACTGACTTAGTTCACCCCAGTTGATTTCCACCTGAGGTCCATATGAAGACGACTACTCCTCCAATAAAGTATTTCTGATTTCGATTCTGATTTTAACATGGAGGGGGCATTAAAGAGTCATCCCTGTGATGCCCGTTACGTATCAGGCCTATAAAGGCAATTAAATCCCATTTGTAAAACATGTATGTCATTCATAACAACTGTAATGTCACTGTGACATATCTCCATTTGAACCAAAGAGGATTTCATAACTCTGTGTATCCAGCAGGGGGCTCCCTCACCACACGCATGGACCAGACATCAATCATTCGATAGAGTTTCCATGATAATAATAATAATAATAATAATAATAATAATCATGTCAGTAGTTACACAACAGTATCCTACCTGATGGTAGCATTAAAGAGTTTTGTGTCTTTGTGCAGAGCATTACCTCGCAAAAAATGACATGAGAGAAATGACAGAGAAGATACATTACAGACATATGAACATTAGAGATGAAGAAAAAAACCCAGTCATATCAACATGAGCAAACATCTGGGAAAGGTCGACAATGAGAAGGCAGCACAACAGGAGCACTGGAGTTCTGGGGTCTAATCCCAGTGTCCCCCCAAAGGATGAAACCCTGAACTCTCAGGGACCTAAAAGGAAAAGTGTGCATGATTTTCAGAGATTTAGTGGCATCTAGCAGTGAAGACTGCAGGTTGTAACCAGCTGGTTAGAACTCCTTCAGTGTGCACTGTTCAGAGGTTTTACCAGGAGCTGAATTTTGCACAGAGGTGCAACTCTGAGCAAGAGACAGAAACTTTTGTCCCAGTGAGGAGGTGTGGTCGACCCTGTTGTTAGGTGTGATGCTTTCTTTTATCAGATGTGATTGGTTGTCACAGACACGCCCCTCTGTGAGCCTGTAAGGTGAGGACACCCAGTGGAAATGAAATGAACTGACTGTGAGAGTGTTGTCATTGTTAGTGTGATCACTGCTGATGGAAGGTTGAGACAGACTCAAGTCATTTTTACAGTTTTCCAAATACCTTAGTGTTGTGATCATTTTATTTCTGGTGTTATAGTGTTAGGTGGGAAATGTGTGCGTGTCCCTAATGACATCGACCACACATATTATCCTCACACGATCTAATCTGTAGTGTTTCATTTACTCACTGTCATCCAGTGTTTTGAGAGTATTCCTCCGACCTCTTTGTGTTTCCACCATTTTCTCCTCTGATTAAGAAACTCTTAAGTTTTCTCCTCCCTGCTCCTGACAGTTTTTCACCTTAGGAGCTTTTTTAAGGGCTAAGATGACTTTTATCTTCACAAGGGGCTAATCTTAACTTTAAGGGGAAATTCTAAGCAAACGTCACAATTCTAGGAATTTTCTTATAAATCCGTCACTAGGAGCAACTCTTTGTACGAGGACGCTTTGTGAATACAGCCCTGTAAAGACCTGTAAAAACACTGGATAAAACATTACATCATTACACGTGTGACAGTGTTTCTTCTGTTGTTGCTTTTTGAAACAGCCTCCAGCAAAATTACAGTGTCAGTGTTTGTTTCAAGGATTTTTAGTTTGTAGCTGACGTACAGGAGACACAGTGGGGAGAGAGCAGCTGGGTGAAACAAAACAGTATATACAGTACGTTGTTGTCAGTCAACTTTTCTTTCACCTGTGACTCTTGTTTTTTTTGTGCTGTCACTGATGTTCCTGTAGCCTGTGTCTCTGTTGTCAGACATGTATGTCGTATAAAGTTGGACATGTGTCTTTAGATTTGTCTGTATGAGTGTGGTCTTGTTCTGGGCCTGTGTGCCTACACTCTGCATTTTCCTTTTACAGCCTTCAGCGTGGACACCTGCAGACTGACGATCAGCATGCTGGATGCATCCTTCACCCATCAGCCAATCAGAGTGTTTCAACAGATTGACCCACAAGATGGAAGTTGTTAGTGACACCTCTCAGTTTCTCATCAACACGACCAACAAGACTGAAATAGATTGAGTTCCTCATACCACCACTACTTCTGCAATTTTCAGACTTTTTCACGCATGTGGTCATGTTTGTGCTCCTGTCAGTCAAAACCACAGAAACATTTTCTCATCAGCTGCAGTGCACTTTGACTCAAACTGCTCTGAAGTGTCACATGATAACTGGAGCGTCTGAAAGGTTGTTAAATGTTCCTTCTGCATTTTTCCTTTCATTTGTAAATCTGCAGATAAGGAGGCCTAATGAGTCAGAGTGTACATGTACAGTGTTTATACATCCATACACTGGCAGTCATTCTTTACATAAACACAACAATAAAAGACTCGCAGTTCTTGCTCATTCATTTTTATTTCAAATAAGACCTCATGTCATGAGGAAGGTACAGAAGAGAGCAAGACAGGCTGACAGGATTGGTTAACAAGAGGCTTGTTAGCCAGCAGGAGATGCACATGCATTTTCAGCCTCCTCATTTTCGTTCACCTGTC